>NW_027515156.1:0-91430 GCF_048772815.1 Callospermophilus lateralis
ATCACCATTGGCACCCGGGAACAGCTCTCCACTCAGCCCTGGTTTGGTCCATCTTCTGTACAATAAGAAGAGAGAGAGGCAGATTCAGACACATCCCTTCATCCTGACCAGGTTGTTTGCCATGGAAGATGACTTTTGCTCTCTCAGGTGCTTCATACCTGCCTACAACTTCTACAGGTACCATTTGTGCATGGACATTTGAGGTTCTCATCAGGTGGAAGGTCCCCAACTTTCCTGTATTGTAAGAACCACTCTGTCTCTGCTCTTCTGTAAAATGATTGAGGGAACAGTGTATACTTGGGGTTAAAAACAGGTTTGATTTGGATTACGAGTGATTCTGTGTGATGAATAATGGTATTGGGAACCTGCAATATTTACAAGAATATAGAGGTGAAATATAAGTAGGAAAACAGAAATCTAGGTATGATTTGAAGCCCAGAAGGGTTTTGCCCTTGATTGGGATACTTAGCTTTGAATGATGTTCTGCAAAGATGCCTCAGATAATTCGATATACAATGGCATAGGACCTTGTACATTGGATGATTGAATTTAGAAGAGAACATCCAGTCAAAAAGGGATATTCAGTAGGATTAGGAAGATAGTCGGTAGGTTTAGGAAGAAGAGTGAGTATAGGATTTGGACCAAAAGTTCTTTAGCAATAGACTTTCGGTTGTTGAGTGAATGTAAATGTCAGCACATATGAAGAGTCAGTCACTAGGTTGAACTGGGGAAGATATGTAGAAAAGCAGATATCAATAGAAACATTACGAAATCAGGCAAAGTATAAAGTGAGTGATAGAATTAGACATTTTCAACAGGGTTGAGTTTGAATATATAAATTAGGAAAAAAACAAATATGTAGTCACCAATAGGATTGACAATTGACAGCATTAGGCAACCTGGACATGGATGTTTTTAGAAATCCATGTTCACTTTCCATTTAGGCTTTGGTACAATCATAAGTGTGACCTTTCCATTTTTTGTCCAGAATATTACTGTGATAATGAGGTGACATGAGTATTTCTTTCACCATTTCTGGGAGCAATATATTGAAGATGTAAAATGAGAATCGGGGGTACAAAGAGGTGTACCCTGTTTCTAGGAACATAGAGAAAAAGCATGAATAGACCATACTGTGAATAAATAATATAACTTTTTTGAACTTTAAATAATGAATTGAACTGATATCTGAAAAATTAAAGGAAATCGTATATTGATATACAATCATTCATTCCAACCAGGTATATATGTAATGGAAATATTTGTGTTTAGGTTTATCATAAAGAGTGTGTGAGTTTTGCTTCAAAATGATTATGGAAATTCAAAATAATATGTTTGGAAAGAAGTCTCATGAAAAGACCAGTCAAGAATACCCTGACAATACATGTGTTCTGAAGCAAGAAGTGGTGAAAGTTGAAACAAATGCTTATTAATTTGTGAACTTGTGGATGAAATGTATATCCTGTGATGTGCAAAAACTGAAGAAACAATAATGTACCAGTGTCGAATACAAATGAATGACAAATTACATATCATGTCCCATAGGAGTCTACTTGCATTGATGTTAGACTGGGTCAGTTACTGTAGAATAATTAGGATTTGTATGCACCATTCACTGAAGTTAGTTTTCAGTACTATGAAACAAATATGTATTTCAGGTGGATGAATATTTCTGATTATAATCTTGTGAAAATTGGATTATAAATCCACATACATGAACATGAATGAATTTAGAGAGTGTATATTAGACACATATATTTCATTTTTTGAAAAATTTGGAGAGTGTATCTATATCTATATCTATACCTGTACACACACACACACACACACACACACACACACACACACACACACACAACTCACAGACATTAAAAATTACCAATAAAAATGCCAATCGAAATTCATCAGTAAATATGTATCATCCACAAATGCAAAAATATTTATTTTACTGAACATGAGTTAATGTATAATGTTGTTCTACTAGGACGCTCTCCTATAAGTTTAATTTTCATTTCCAACAGCATTTAGGAGGAGTGAACTCTTCTCACAATTTGTATCTGCCACGACAGCCACCTCACAAAAATGTACGTGTGATACCTGGTCGGATTCTATATATGCATATAAATATACATGTGTGATTAGACTACAGAAAAAGGAAACAAGAATTCACATATTTGTTAAGTTTAAAACACATGGAGAATATTTCAAATAAATTTGACTAGATTTATAACTCCTACCTTATATAATGCAAATGTCAAGTCCAACTATACAACATGTCTCCTCTGAAGTACTTGTATTTCTACTGTGTTGGGTTAATTTTCTCCATTATATGAGGATGAATAGTGTGAGTCTACTAGGTATGGGTTAGTGTCAGGGATTCAGTATTTCGAATGGAAAATTGGAAAATGAATCCAATGTGTATGTAAATATATGCTGCACAAATATCCTCCCGCTCTCATCCAGAACAATGCCTTGACATTACCTTCACCCCAAGTAAGACACAGTTAGAGGAGAAGAGTTACAAAATCAGTGAATACATATCGGGAATGGAAAATGCTCAGGAGTTCACAACTTTGGAGGTGGTAAAGGAGTTTCCAAAACTAAGGGACAGGGTAAACACTCCACAAACATGGAGCTCTGCTGGCCTAAAAACTTTTTGAGAAACTGCCTCTGAGCTTCCACACTTGAAATATATGTAGTTTTCTGGAGATTTGGCTTCCTCTGTAGTGAGACCATCAAAGCTGGGTCTGCATCTATGTGACCTGGAGGACATGGTTTCTTATTTTCCAATGAACAAGATGAAGCAGTGCTGAATCCTCTCTTTGTAGGTAAACTGAGGCCACTGGGGACTAAGTGTCTCCCCGTGTGGACTGTGAAGCCATTTGGTCCTCTTCCACTTTTTGTGGTGTTTTTGCTGCTGCACTGTGAGTTTGGTATTTGTTTCACGAAATACTAGGAGCTAAACTGGGACACAGTGCTGGAGGGAGTTCTGTCACGTGTGGTGGGTCAGGGTCTGCAAGAGAATGCACCAACTAGGCTCCTATCTCTCACACCTTGCCCCATTGCCCCCTTGTCCATATCAACCTGATTCTTAATTTTCCTCTGAAAACTCTCCATATAACAAGATGCCTTTACATATAAGGGTCTGTTGGCTGCACCATGTCAGTTACAAGCCATTTGGAATCCAATGGTAGATCCACATGGCCCTACCACGGATGTTTTATCAAACACCTCCCCACCACTGCTCTAGACCCACTACTCAGCAGGCTCCAAATTTCTGGCATCTCTGTTCTACACCATTTTCATGAAACTCAGTAAATCAAGGCACTGTCTGGTATACTCATGATCAGCAACAGGACATCCAATGTTTCTCCAGTGCCACCTGGTCATAGGAATTTCAAAAATTTCATGGTATTTATCTAGCCATTTTTCAACCATGAAGTTGGAGGCACTGTGGGTTTCAGTTCATTCAGCAAACATTAAATGGTGAGGAAGCTCATTTCAATGAAATCTCTGGAGAACTCTCACAGGCACGGCTTCCCAAAGAGTGGACAAAAGGTCACATTAGGCCAGGCCCATTGAGGTCTACAATGTGAGGTCCATGTGTGTTTTGACTCTCAACTATGGCTGCCATTTCTTTAAGAATAAAATCATGTGATATCCTTGCTGAGATTCCCAGGCCTCTGTGGAAATCCACCCGGGGCCTAGGTCTCAGTTTCCAAGAGCGACTTTCATGCGTGGCCTCTTAAAATCCCAACAAAATTCATAGCAATGCTTCTCTGAGTTCAGTTCCAAAACCCAGTCTCTAAGGGGAATCACACCAGAGTTCAAGCAAACGTGGACCCAGTCATTTTTTCCAATGCAACACAAATGACCAAAATTAAAACCAAAACACTCCCACATGGCCTTCATCTTATTCCATATAGTCAATCATCTTAACCTCTGGCTGGAGGTTTCCATGAGGGGCGCAGCCCAAGACAGTGTCCAAAATCAGCTCGTTTGCCCCTCATTTGCCTAAAGTCAGGGTAGCCTGGACACCGTTTCTCTGAAACAGGAGCGAACAAATAAGCCTGCCGTTAATACTTCTTTGTTTCTCCAATTTGAGGCCTACTGATTTTAGGTATCGAATCTTTAGGTGATTTAGATTCATGCAAAAACACAAGCACCTCTGCAGGGCTTTGAAGAACTCATTTGACCCAAAGAATCCCTATTGTCATTTGATGGAGTGCAGGAACCTAACAGAGGAAGGCAAGAGACTTCATCCACAATGAATGATATTTTTTGCCATTTTGGTTTTGGAAGCTCACGTGGGATCATTATTAAGATCCATCAGGTGCTGAGAATCTAAGTCACAGCCACACACAGGTCCAAGAGGCTGATAAAGAGCCACAGGTGAGGCCCATTCATTTCCATTTGAAAACTGTTTTCTTCAGGCTTCACAAAGGTGTGGCCTGAGGCAAAGACCTTCCTGACATTCAGTGCAACACAACAATAAGTAAGCAAAAGGCCCAAAGCAGGGTTTCTGCACTGAGACTTTCCTGGTCACACTGATATCTGAGTTTTTTGAGATGCTCGCCATTCTCTTCAGCTATCCAGTACATGGCCATGTCACAGAGCTTGGAGGTGGTACATATTTTGGACACAAATCCATGAGCCTATTCTGGAGAGTGGCCAGAATTCAGGAAGAAAACAACAACTTAGAAAGATAGCAGGTGTTGCACATTGATAAGACAAGCTGCAGTCCATTCATATATTGGGCAGGATGAATTATGGGAAGATTTATACTAGACAGGACACATCCATTAATGCATTCTCTTTTCTAATGTCTACAACAACGGACACAGTGGGTTACACAGAAAGAGAAACACTCGCCATGTCAAATGACTTACTAGAAACTGTCCACTCCAAACCAAACAAACCGCCTTTTCTATCTATTCTCAGAACATGAGACAAAACAACAAACCCACACCCACTCCCACAAAGGCACCTCCTTCCCCCAAGTACGTCTGTGACTATCCGGAGTGTCCTCTGACTGGTGGGCCATACTATGTTCCCCCGAAATGGCCTGTCTTCTCTCAGATCTTGATTCCTTGACCAACTCTGTGAAGATGTCAGGAAAAAGTGGTTAGCCACTACCTGTTTTCTCAGGAAAGGTCCATCTTCAGAGCTCTCCTGGCATTTGGCCATCCTCACATCATTAGGTACCAAGAAAACTGACTCTGTCCTTGGTAAATCCAAACAAGTCAGCCCACTGGGACTGGGACTGGGACTGCCTCTGGGTGTCTGGCTTCTTGGATACCAAGTTCAGAGAGTTCCATCACCAAGGAAATGAGGTATTTCACATTCTTTGGAACTGAATGAGGTCACTGCCTTGGCAACCACTTTGTCCTAACAGTTGCTTCCAAGGGTAACATAAGATGGAGGTTGCCCCTCCTTCCTGTGACACTTTCATAAGGTAGAATGTATATCACCATTGGCACCCGGGAACAGCTCTCCACTCAGCCCAGGTTTGGTCCATCTTCTGTACAATAAGAAGAGAGAGAGGCAGATTCAGACACATCCCTTCATCCTGACCAGGTTGTTTGCCATGGAAGATGACTTTTGCTCTCTCAGGTGCTTCATACCTGCCTACAACTTCTCCAGGTACCATTTGTGCATGGACATTTGAGGTTCTCATCAGGTTGAAGGTCCCCAACTTTCCTGTATTGTAAGAACCACTCTGTCTCTGCTCTTCTGTAAAATGATTGAGGGAACAGTGTATACTTGGGGTTAAAAACAGGTTTGATTTGGATTACGAGTGATTCTGTGTGATGAATAATGGTATTGGGAACCTGCAATATTTACAAGAATATAGAGGTGAAATATAAGTAGGAAAACAGAAATCTAGGTATGATTTGAAGCCCAGAAGGGTTTTGCCCTTGATTGGGATACTTAGCTTTGAATGATGTTCTGCAAAGATGCCTCAGATAATTCCATATACAATGGCATAGGACCTTGTACATTGGATGATTGAATTTAGAAGAGAACATCCAGTCAAAAAGGGATATTCAGTAGGATTAGGAAGATAGTCGGTAGGTTTAGGAAGAAGAGTGAGTATAGGATTTGGACCAAAAGTTCTTTAGCAATAGACTTTCGGTTGTTGAGTGAATGTAAATGTCAGCACATATGAAGAGTCAGTCACTATGTTGAACTGGGGAAAATATGTAGAAAAGCAGATATCAATAGAAACATTACGAAATCAGGCAAAGTATAAAGTGAGTGATAGAATTAGACATTTTCAACAGGGTTGAGTTTGAATATATAAATTAGGAAAAAAACAAATATGTAGTCACCAATAGGATTGACAATTGACAGCATTAGGCAACCTGGACATGGATGTTTTTAGAAATCCATGTTCACTTTCCATTTAGGCTTTGGTACAATCATAAGTGTGACCTTTCCATTTTTTGTCCAGAATATTACTGTGATAATGAGGTGACATGAGTATTTCTTTCACCATTTCTGGGAGCAATATATTGAAGATGTAAAATGAGAATCGGGGGTACAAAGAGGTGTACCCTGTTTCTAGGAACATAGAGAAAAAGCATGAATAGACCATACTGTGAATAAATAATATAACTTTTTTGAACTTTAAATAATGAATTGAACTGATATCTGAAAAATTAAAGGAAATCGTATATTGATATACAATCATTCATTCCAACCAGGTATATATGTAATGGAAATATTTGTGTTTAGGTTTATCATAAAGAGTGTGTGAGTTTTGCTTCAAAATGATTATGGAAATTCAAAATAATGTGTTTGGAAAGAAGTCTCATGAAAAGACCAGTCAAGAATACCCTGACAATACATGTGTTCTGAAGCAAGAAGTGGTGAAAGTTGAAACAAATGCTTATTAATTTGTGAACTTGTGGATGAAATGTATATCCTGTGATGTGCAAAAACCGAAGAACCAATAATGTACCAGTGTCGAATACAAATGAATGACAAATTACATATCATGTCCCATAGGAGTCTACTTGCATTGATGTTGGACTGGGTCAATTACTGTAGAATAATTAGGATTTGTATGCACCATTCACTGAAGTTAGTTTTCAGTACTAGGAAACAAATATGTATTTCAGGTGGATGAATATTTCTGATTATAATCTTGTGAAAAGTGGATTATAAATCCACATACATGAACATGAATGAATTTAGAGAGTGTATATTAGACACATATATTTCATATTTTGAAAAATTTGCAGAGTATATCTATATCTATATCTGTATATACACACACACACACACAACACTCACAGACATTAAAAAGTACCAATATAAATGCCAATCGAAATTCATCAGTAAATATGTATCATCCACAAATGCAAAAATATTTATTTTACTGAACATGAGTTAATGTATAATGTTGTTCTACTAGGACGCTCTCCTATAGGTTGAATTTTCATTTCCAACAGCATTTAGGAGGAGTGAACTCTTCTCACAATTTGTATCTGCCAAGACAGCCACCTCACAAAAATGTACGTGTGATACCTGGTAGGATTCTATATATGCATATAAATATACATGTGTGAATAGGCTACAGAAAAGGGAAATAAGAATTCACATATTTGTTAAGCTTAAAAACACATGGAGAATATTTCAAATAAATTTGACTAGATTTATAACTCCTACCTTATATAATGCAAATGTCAAGTCCAACTATACAACATGTCTCCTCTGAAGTACTTGTATTTCTAAAGTGTTGGGCTAATTTTCTCCATTATATTAGGATGAATAGTCTGAGTCTACTAGGTATGGGTTAGTGTCAGGGATTCAGTACTTTGAATGGAAATTTGGAAAATGAATCCAATGTGTATGTAAATATATGCTGCACAAATATCCTCCCGCTCTCATCCAGAACAATGCCTTGACATTACCTTCACCCCAAGTAAGACACAATTAGAGGAGAAGAGTTACAAAATCAGTGAATACATATCTGGAATGGAAAATGCTCAGGAGTTCACAAACTTGGAGGTGGTAGAGGAGTTTCCAAAACTAAGGGACAGGGTAAACACTCCACAAACATGGAGCTCTGCTGGCCTAAAAACTTTTTGAGAAACTGCCTCTGAGCTTCCACACTTGAAATATATGTAGTTTTCTGGAGATTTGGCTTCCTCTGTAGTGAGACCATCAAAGCTGGGTCTGCATCTATGTGACCTGGAGGACATGGTTTCTTATTTTCCAATGAACAAGATGAAGCAGTGCTGAATCCTCTCTTTGTAGGTAAACTGAGGCCACTGGGGACTAAGTGTCTCCCCGTGTGGACTGTGAAGCCATTTGGTCCTCTTCCACTTTTTGTGGTGTTTTTGCTGCTGCACTGTGAGTTTGGTATTTGTTTCACGAAATACTAGGAGCTAAACTGGGACACAGTGCTGGAGGGAGTTCTGTCACGTGTGGTGGGTCAGGGTCTGCAAGAGAATGCACCAACTAGGCTCCTATCTCTCACAGCTTGCCCCATTGCCCCCTTGTCCATATCAACCTGATTCTTAATTTTCCTCTGAAAACTCTCCATATAACAAGATGCCTTTACATATAAGGGTCTGTTGGCTGCACCATGTCAGTTACAAGCCATTTGGAATCCAATGGTAGATCCACATGGCCCTACCACGGATGTTTTATCAAACACCTCCCCACCACTGCTCTAGACCCACTACTCAGCAGGCTTCAAATTTCTGGCATCTCTGTTCTACACCATTTTCATGAAACTCAGTAAATCAAGGCACTGTCTGGTATACTCATGATCAGCAACAGGACATCCAATGTTTCTCCAGTGCCACCTGGTCATAGGAATTTCAAAAATTTCATGGTATTTATCTAGCCATTTTTCAACCATGAAGTTGGAGGCACTGTGGGTTTCAGTTCATTCAGCAAACATTAAATGGTGAGGAAGCTCATTTCAATGAAATCTCTGGAGAACTCTCACAGGCACGGCTTCCCAAAGAGTGGACAAAAGGTCACATTAGGCCAGGCCCATTGAGGTCTACAATGTGAGGTCCATGTGTGTTTTGACTCTCAACTATGGCTGCCATTTCTTTAAGAATAAAATCATGTGATATCCTTGCTGAGATTCCCAGGCCTCTGTGGAAATCCACCCGGGGCCTAGGTCTCAGTTTCCAAGAGCGACTTTCATGCGTGGCCTCTTAAAATCCCAACAAAATTCATAGCAATGCTTCTCTGAGTTCAGTTCCAAAACCCAGTCTCTAAGGGGAATCACACCAGAGTTCAAGCAAACGTGGACCCAGTCATTTTTTCCAATGCAACACAAATGACCAAAATTAAAACCAAAACACTCCCACATGGCCTTCATCTTATTCCATATAGTCAATCATCTTAACCTCTGGCTGGAGGTTTCCATGAGGGGCGCAGCCCAAGACAGTGTCCAAAATCAGCTCGTTTGCCCCTCATTTGCCTAAAGTCAGGGTAGCCTGGACACCGTTTCTCTGAAACAGGAGCGAACAAATAAGCCTGCCGTTAATACTTCTTTGTTTCTCCAATTTGAGGCCTACTGATTTTAGGTATCGATTCTTTAGGTGATTTAGAGTCATGCGAAAACACAAGCACCTCTGCAGGGCTTTGAAGAACTCATTTGACCCAAAGAATCCCTATTGTCATTTGATGGAGTGCAGGAACCTAACAGAGGAAGGCAAGAGACTTCATCCACAATGAATGATATTTTTTGCCATTTTGGTTTTGGAAGCTCACATGGGATCATTCTTAAGATCCATCAGGTGCTGAGAATCTAAGTCACAGACACACACAGGTCCAAGAGGCTGATAAAGAGCCACAGGTGAGGCCCATTCATTTCCATTTGAAAACTGTTTTCTTCAGGCTTCACAAAGGGGTGGCCTGAGGCAAAGACCTTCCTGACATTCAGTGCAACACAACAATAAGTAAGCAAAAGGCCCAAAGCAGGGTTTCTGCACTGAGACTTTCCTGGTCACACTGATATCTGAGTTTTTTGAGATGCTCGCCATTCTCTTCAGCTATCCAGTACATGGCCATGTCACAGAGCTTGGAGGTGGTACATATTTTGTACACAAATCCATGAGCCTATTCTGGAGAGTGGCCAGAATTCAGGAAGAAAACAACAACTTAGAAAGATAGCAGGTGTTGCACATTGATAAGACAAGCTGCAGTCCATTCATATATTGGGCAGGATGAATTATGGGAAGATTTATACTAGACAGGACACATCCATTAATGCATTCTCTTTTCTAATGTCTACAACAACGGACACAGTGGGATACACAGAAAGAGAAACACTCGCCATGTCAAATGAGTTACTAGAAACTGTCCACTCCAAACCAAACAAACCGCCTTTTCTATCTATTCTCAGAACATGAGACAAAACAACAAACCCACACCCACTCCCACAAAGGCACCTCCTTCCCCCAAGTACGTCTGTGACTATCCGGAGTGTCCTCTGACTGGTGGGCCATACTATGTTCCCCCGAAATGGCCTGTCTTCTCTCAGATCTTGATTCCTTGACCAACTCTGTGAAGATGTCAGGAAAAAGTGGTTAGCCACTACCTGTTTTCTCAGGAAAGGTCCATCTTCAGAGCTCTCCTGGCATTTGGCCATCCTCACATCATTAGGTACCAAGAAAACTGACTCTGTCCTTGGTAAATCCAAACAAGTGAGCCCACTGGGACTGGGACTGGGACTGCCTCTGGGTGTCTGGCTTCTTGGATACCAAGTTCAGAGAGTTCCATCACCAAGGAAATGAGGTATTTCACATTCTTTGGAACTGAATGAGGTCACTGCCTTGGCAACCACTTTGTCCTAACAGTTGCTTCCAAGGGTAACATAAGATGGAGGTTGCCAGAACTTCCTGTGACGCTTTCATAAGGTAGAATGTATATCACCATTGGCACCCGGGAACAGCTCTCCACTCAGCCCTGGTTTGGTCCATCTTCTGTACAATAAGAAGAGAGAGAGGCAGATTCAGACACATCCCTTCATCCTGACCAGGTTGTTTGCCATGGAAGATGACTTTTGCTCTCTCAGGTGCTTCATACCTGCCTACAACTTCTCCAGGTACCATTTGTGCATGGACATTTGAGGTTCTCATCAGGTTGAAGGTCCCCAACTTTCCTGTATTGTAAGAACCACTCTGTCTCTGCTCTTCTGTAAAATGATTGAGGGAACAGTGTATACTTGGGGTTAAAAACAGGTTTGATTTGGATTACGAGTGATTCTGTGTGATGAATAATGGTATTGGGAACCTGCAATATTTACAAGAATATAGAGGTGAAATATAAGTAGGAAAACAGAAATCTAGGTATGATTTGAAGCCCAGAAGGGTTTTGCCCTTGATTGGGATACTTAGCTTTGAATGATGTTCTGCAAAGATGCCTCAGATAATTCCATATATAATGGCATAGGACCTTGTACATTGGATGATTGAATTTAGAAGAGAACATCCAGTCAAAAAGGGATATTCAGTAGGATTAGGAAGATAGTCGGTAGGTTTAGGAAGAAGAGTGAGTATAGGATTTGGACCAAAAGTTCTTTAGCAATAGACTTTCGGTTGTTGAGTGAATGTAAATGTCAGCACATATGAAGAGTCAGTCACTATGTTGAACTGGGGAAAATATGTAGAAAAGCAGATATCAATAGAAACATTACGAAATCAGGCAAAGTATAAAGTGAGTGATAGAATTAGACATTTTCAACAGGGTTGAGTTTGAATATATAAATTAGGAAAAAAACAAATATGTAGTCACCAATAGGATTGACAATTGACAGCATTAGGCAACCTGGACATGGATGTTTTTAGAAATCCATGTTCACTTTCCATTTAGGCTTTGGTACAATCATAAGTGTGACCTTTCCATTTTTTGTCCAGAATATTACTGTGATAATGAGGTGACATGAGTATTTCTTTCACCATTTCTGGGAGCAATATATTGAAGATGTAAAATGAGAATCGGGGGTACAAAGAGGTGTACCCTGTTTCTAGGAACATAGAGAAAAAGCATGAATAGACCATACTGTGAATAAATAATATAACTTTTTTGAACTTTAAATAATGAATTGAACTGATATCTGAAAAATTAAAGGAAATCGTATATTGATATACAATCATTCATTCCAACCAGGTATATATGTAATGGAAATATTTGTGTTTAGGTTTATCATAAAGAGTGTGTGAGTTTTGCTTCAAAATGATTATGGAAATTCAAAATAATGTGTTTGGAAAGAAGTCTCATGAAAAGACCAGTCAAGAATACCCTGACAATACATGTGTTCTGAAGCAAGAAGTGGTGAAAGTTGAAACAAATGCTTATTAATTTGTGAACTTGTGGATGAAATGTATATCCTGTGATGTGCAAAAACTGAAGAAACAATAATGTACCAGTGTCGAATACAAATGAATGACAAATTACATATCATGTCCCATAGGAGTCTACTTGCATTGATGTTAGACTGGGTCAGTTACTGTAGAATAATTAGGATTTGTATGCACCATTCACTGAAGTTAGTTTTCAGTACTAGGAAACAAATATGTATTTCAGGTGGATGAATATTTCTGATTATAATCTTGTGAAAAGTGGATTATAAATCCACATACATGAACATGAATGAATTTAGAGAGTGTATATTAGACACATATATTTCATATTTTGAAAAATTTGCAGAGTATATCTATATCTATATCTGTATATACACACACACACACACAACTCACAGACATTAAAAATTACCAATATAAATGCCAATCGAAATTCATCAGTAAATATGTATCATCCACAAATGCAAAAATATTTATTTTACTGAACATGAGTTAATGTATAATGTTGTTCTACTAGGACGCTCTCCTATAAGTTGAATTTTCATTTCCAACAGCATTTAGGAGGAGTGAACTCTTCTCACAATTTGTATCTGCCAAGACAGCCACCTCACAAAAATGTACGTGTGATACCTGGTAGGATTCTATATATGCATATAAATATACATGTGTGAATAGACTACAGAAAAAGGAAACAAGAATTCACATATTTGTTAAGTTTAAAACACATGGAGAATATTTCAAATAAATTTGACTAGATTTATAACTCCTACCTTATATAATGCAAATGTCAAGTCCAACTATACAACATGTCTCCTCTGAAGTACTTGTATTTCTACACTGTTGGGTTAATTTTCTCCATTATATTAGGATGAATAGTCTGAGTCTACTAGGTATGGGTTAGTGTCAGGGATTCAGTATTTCGAATGGAAAATTGGAAAATGAATCCAATGTGTATGTAAATATATGCTGCACAAATATCCTCCCGCTCTCATCCAGAACAATGCCTTGACATTACCTTCACCCCAAGTAAGACACAATTAGAGGAGAAGAGTTACAAAATCAGTGAATACATATCTG
The DNA here is from genome assembly GCF_048772815.1 of Callospermophilus lateralis. Lineage (NCBI taxonomy): Eukaryota > Metazoa > Chordata > Mammalia > Rodentia > Sciuridae > Callospermophilus > Callospermophilus lateralis. Next base: position 13,416 of record NW_027515156.1, read on the forward strand.
GAATGGAAAATGCTCAGGAGTTCACAACCTTGGAGGTGGTAGAGGAGTTTCCAAAACTAAGGGACAGGGTAAACACTCCACAAACATGGAGCTCTGCTGGCCTAAAAACTTTTTGAGAAACTGCCTCTGAGCTTCCACACTTGAAATATATGTAGTTTTCTGGAGATTTGGCTTCCTCTGTAGTGAGACCATCAAAGCTGGGTCTGCATCTATGTGACCTGGAGGACATGGTTTCTTATTTTCCAATGAACAAGATGAAGCAGTGCTGAATCCTCTCTTTGTAGGTAAACTGAGGCCACTGGGGACTAAGTGTCTCCCCGTGTGGACTGTGAAGCCATTTGGTCCTCTTCCACTTTTTGTGGTGTTTTTGCTGCTGCACTGTGAGTTTGGTATTTGTTTCACGAAATACTAGGAGCTAAACTGGGACACAGTGCTGGAGGGAGTTCTTTCACGTGTGGTGGGTCAGGGTCTGCAAGAGAATGCACCAACTAGGCTCCTATCTCTCACAGCTTGCCCCATTGCCCCCTTGTCCATATCAACCTGATTCTTAATTTTCCTCTGAAAACTCTCCATATAACAAGATGCCTTTACATATAAGGGTCTGTTGGCTGCACCATGTCAGTTACAAGCCATTTGGAATCCAATGGTAGATCCACATGGCCCTACCACGGATGTTTTATCAAACACCTCCCCACCACTGCTCTAGACCCACTACTCAGCAGGCTCCAAATTTCTGGCATCTGTGTTCTACACCATTTTCATGAAACTCAGTAAATCAAGGCACTGTCTGGTATACTCATGATCAGCAACAGGACATCCAATGTTTCTCCAGTGCCACCTGGTCATAGGAATTTCAAAAATTTCATGGTATTTATCTAGCCATTTTTCAACCATGAAGTTGGAGGCACTGTGGGTTTCAGTTCATTCAGCAAACATTAAATGGTGAGGAAGCTCATTTCAATGAAATCTCTGGAGAACTCTCACAGGCACGGCTTCCCAAAGAGTGGACAAAAGGTCACATTAGGCCAGGCCCATTGAGGTCTACAATGTGAGGTCCATGTGTGTTTTGACTCTCAACTATGGCTGCCATTTCTTTAAGAATAAAATCATGTGATATCCTTGCTGAGATACCCAGGCCTCTGTGGAAATCCACCCGGGGCCTAGGTCTCAGTTTCCAAGAGCTACATTCATGCTTCGCCTCTTAAAATCCCAACAAAATTCATGGCAATTCTTCTCTGAGTTCAGTTCCAAAACCCAGTCTCTAAGGGGAATCACACCAGAGTTCTAGCTCACGTGGACCCAGTCATTTTTTCCAATGCAACACAAATGACCAAAATTAAAACCAAAACACTCCCACATGGCCTTCATCTTATTCCATATAGTCAATCATCTTAACCTCTGGCTGGAGGTTTCCATGAGGGGCGCAGCCCAATAGAGTGTCCAAAATCAGCTCGTTTGCCCCTCATTTGCCTAAAGTCAGGGTAGCCTGGACACCATTTCTCTGAAACAGGAGCGAACAAATAAGCCTGCCGTTAATACTTCTTTGTTTCTCCAATTTGAGGCCTACTGATTTTAGGTATCGAATCTTTAGGTGATTTAGATTCATGCAAAAACACAAGCACCTCTGCAGGGCTTTGAAGAACTCATTTGACCCAAAGAATCCCTATTGTCATTTGATGGAGTGCAGGAACCTAACAGAGGAAGGCAAGAGACTTCATCTACAATGAATGATATTTTTTGACATTTTGGTTTTGGAAGCTCACATGGGATCATTCTTAAGATCCATCAGGTGCTGAGAATCTAAGTCACAGCCACACACAGGTCCAAGAGGCTGATAAAGAGCCACAGGTGAGGCCCATTCATTTCCATTTGAAAACTGTTTTCTTCAGGCTTCACAAAGGGGTGGCCTGAGGCAAAGACCTTCCTGACATTCAGTGCAACACAACAATAAGTAAGCAAAAGGCCCAAAGCAGGGTTTCTGCACTGAGACTTTCCTGGTCACACTGATATCTGAGTTTTTTGAGATGCTCGCCATTCTCTTCAGCTATCCAGTACATGGCCATGTCACAGAGCTTGGAGGTGGTACATATTTTGGACACAAATCCATGAGCCTATTCTGGAGAGTGGCCAGAATTCAGGAAGAAAACAACAACTTAGAAAGAAAGCAGGTGTTGCACATTGATAAGACAAGCTGCAGTCCATTCATATATTGGGCAGGATGAATTATGGGAAGATTTATACTAGACAGGACACATCCATTAATGCATTCTCTTTTCTAATGTCTACAACAACGGACACAGTGGGATACACAGAAAGAGAAACACTCGCCATGTCAAATGACTTACTAGAAACTGTCCACTCCAAACCAAACAAACCGCCTTTTCTATCTATTCTCAGAACATGAGACAAAACAACAAACCCACACCCACTCCCACAAAGGCACCTCTTTCCCCCAAGTACGTCTGTGACTATCCGGAGTGTCCTAGGACTGGTGGGCCATACTATGTTCCCCCGAAATGGCCTGTCTTCTCTCAGATCTTGATTCCATGACCAACTCTGTGAAGATGTCAGGAAAAAGTGGTTAGCCACTACCTGTTTTCTCAGGAAAGGTCCATCTTCAGAGCTCTCCTGGCATTTGGCCATCCTCACATCATTAGGTACCAAGAAAACTGACTCTGTCCTTGGTAAATCCAAACAAGTGAGCCCACTGGGACTGGGACTGGGACTGCCTCTGGGTGTCTGGCTTCTTGGATACCAAGTTCAGAGAGTTCCATCACCAAGGAAATGAGGTATGTCACATTCTTTGGAACTGAATGAGGTCACTGCCTTGGCAACCACTTTGTCCTAACAGTTGCTTCCAAGGGTAACATAAGATGGAGGTTGCCCCTACTTCCTGTGACACTTTCATAAGGTAGAATGTATATCACCATTGGCACCCGGGAACAGCTCTCCACTCAGCCCTGGTTTGGTCCATCTTCTGTACAATAAGAAGAGAGAGAGGCAGATTCAGACACATCCCTTCATCCTGACCAGGTTGTTTGCCTTGGAAGATGACTTTTGCTCTCTCAGGTGCTTCATACCTGCCTACAACTTCTCCAGGTACCATTTGTGCATGGACATTTGAGGTTCTCATCAGGTGGAAGGTCCCCAACTTTCCTGTATTGTAAGAACCACTCTGTCTCTGCTCTTCTGTAAAATGATTGAGGGAACAGTGTATACTTGGGGTTAAAAACAGGTTTGATTTGGATTACGAGTGATTCTGTGTGATGAATAATGGTATTGGGAACCTGCAATATTTACAAGAATATAGAGGTGAAATATAAGTAGGAAAAAAGAAATCTAGGTATGATTTGAAGCCCAGAAGGGTTTTGCCCTTGATTGGGATACTTAGCTTTGAATGATGTTCTGCAAAGATGCCTCAGATAATTCCATATATAATGGCATAGGACCTTGTACATTGGATGATTGAATTTAGAAGAGAACATCCAGTCAAAAAGGGATATTCAGTAGGATTAGGAAGATAGTCGGTAGGTTTAGGAAGAAGAGTGAGTATAGGATTTGGACCAAAAGTTCTTTAGCAATAGACTTTCGGTTGTTGAGTGAATGTAAATGTCAGCACATATGAAGAGTCAGTCACTATGTTGAACTGGGGAAAATATGTAGAAAAGCAGATATCAATAGAAACATTACGAAATCAGGCAAAGTATAAAGTGAGTGATAGAATTAGACATTTTCAACAGGGTTGAGTTTGAATATATAAATTAGGAAACAAACAAATATGTAGTCACCAATAGGATTGACAATTGACAGCATTAGGCAACCTGGACATGGATGTTTTTAGAAATCCATGTTCACTTTCCATTTAGGCTTTGGTACAATCATAAGTGTGACCTTTCCATTTTTTGTCCAGAATATTACTGTGATAATGAGGTGACATGAGTATTTCTTTCACCATTTCTGGGAGCAATATATTGAAGATGTAAAATGAGAATCGGGGGTACAAAGAGGTGTTCCCTGTTTCTAGGAACATAGAGAAAAAGCATGAATAGACCATACTGTGAATAAATAATATAACTTTTTTGAACTTTAAATAATGAATTGAACTGATATCTGAAAAATTAAAGGAAATCGTATATTGATATACAATCATTCATTCCAACCAGGTATATATGTAATGGAAATATTTGTGTTTAGGTTTATCATAAAGAGTGTGTGAGTTTTGCTTCAAAATGATTATGGAAATTCAAAATAATATGTTTGGAAAGAAGTCTCATGAAAAGACCAGTCAAGAATACCCTGACAATACATGTGTTCTGAAGAAAGAAGTGGTGAAAGTTCAAACAAATGCTTATTAATTTGTGAACTTGTGGATGAAATGTATATCCTGTGATGTGCAAAAACTGAAGAAACAATAATGTACCAGTGTCGAATACAAATGAATGACAAATTACATATCATGTCCCATAGGAGTCTACTTGCATTGATGTTAGACTGGGTCAGTTACTGTAGAATAATTAGGATTTGAATGCACCATTCACTGAAGTTAGTTTTCAGTACTAGGAAACAAATATGTATTTCAGGTGGATGAATATTTCTGATTATAATCTTGTGAAAAGTGGATTATAAATCCACATACATGAACATGAATGAATTTAGAGAGTGTATATAAGACACATATATTTCATTTTTTGAAAAATTTGGAGAGTGTATCTATATCTATATCTATACCTATACACACACACAAACACACACACACACACACACACACATAACTCACAGACATTAAAAATTACCAATATAAATGCCAATCGAAATTCATCAGTAAATATGTATCATCCACAAATGCAAAAATATTTATTTTACTGAACATGAGTTAATGTATAATGTTGTTCTACTAGGACGCTCTCCTATAAGTTGAATTTTCATTTCCAACAGCATTTAGGAGGAGTGAACTCTTCTCACAATTTGTATCTGCCAAGACAGCCACCTCACAAAAATGTACGTGTGATACCTGGTAGGATTCTATATATGCATATAAATATACATGTGTGAATAGACTACAGAAAAAGGAAACAAGAATTCTCATATTTGTTAAGTTTAAAACACATGGAGAATATTTCAAATAAATTTGACTAGATTTATAACTCCTACCTTATATAATGCAAATGTCAAGTCCAACTATACAACATGTCTCCTCTGAAGTACTTGTATTTCTACTGTGTTGGGTTAATTTTCTCCATTATATTAGGATGAATAGTCTGAGTCTACTAGGTATGGGTTAGTGTCAGGGATTCAGTATTTCGAATGGAAAATTGGAAAATGAATCCAATGTGTATGTAAATATATGCTGCACAAATATCCTCCCGCTCTCATTCAGAACAATGCCTTGACATTACCTTCACCCCAAGTAAGACACAATTAGAGGAGAAGAGTTACAAAATCAGTGAATACATATCTGGAATGGAAAATGCTCAGGAGTTCACAACCTTGGAGGTGGTAGAGGAGTTTCCAAAACTAAGGGACAGGGTAAACTTCCACAAACATGGAGCTCTGCTGGCCTAAAAACTTTTTGAGAAACTGCCTCTGAGCTTCCACACTTGAAATATATGTAGTCTGGAGATTTGGCTTCCTCTGTAGTGAGACCATCAAAGCTTTGTCTGCATCTATGTGACCTGGAGGACATGGTTTCTTATTTTCCAATGAACAAGATGAAGCAGTGCTGAATCCTCTCTTTGTAGGTAAACTGAGGCCACTGGGGACTAAGTGTCTCCCCGTGTGGACTGTGAAGCCATTTGGTCTTCTTCCACTTTTTGTGGTGTTTTTGCTGCTGCACTGTGAGTTTGGTATTTGTTTCACGAAATACTAGGAGCTAAACTGGGACACAGTGCTGGAGGGAGTTCTGTCACGTGTGGTGGGTCAGGGTCTGCAAGAGAATGCACCAACTAGGCTCCTATCTCTCACAGCTTGCCCCATTGCCCCCTTGTCCATATCAACCTGATTCTTAATTTTCCTCTGAAAACTCTCCATATAACAAGACGCCTTTACATATAAGGGTCTGTTGGCTGCACCATGTCAGTTACAAGCCATTTGGAATCCAATGGTAGATCCACATGGCCCTACCACGGATGTTTTATCAAACACCTCCCCACCACTGCTCTAGACCCACTACTCAGCAGGCTCCAAATTTCTGGCATCTCTGTTCTACACCACTTTCATGAAACTCAGTAAATCAAGGCACTGTCTGGTATACTCATGATCAGCAACAGGACATCCAATGTTTCTCCAGTGCCACCTGGTCATAGGAATTTCAAAAATTTCATGGTATTTATCTAGCCATTTTTCAAGCATGAAGTTGGAGGCACTGTGGGTTTCAGTTCATTCAGCAAACATTAAATGGTGAGGAAGCTCATTTCAATGAAATCTCTGGAGAACTCTCACAGGCACGGCTTCCCAAAGAGTGGACAAAAGGTCACATTAGGCCAGGCCCATTGAGGTCTACAATGTGAGGTCCATGTGTGTTTTGACTCTCAACTATGGCTGCCATTTCTTTAAGAATAAAATCATGTGATATGCTTGCTGAGATTCCCAGGCCTCTGTGGAAATCCACCCGGGGCCTAGGTCTCAGTTTCCAAGAGCGACTTTCATGCGTGGCCTCTTAAAATCCCAACAAAATTCATAGCAATGCTTCTCTGAGTTCAGTTCCAAAACCCAGTCTCTAAGGGGAATCACACCAGAGTTCAAGCTCACGTGGACCCAGTCATTTTTTCCAATGCAACACAAATGACCAAAATTAAAACCAAAACACTCCCACATGGCCTTCATCTTATTCCATATAGTCAATCATCTTAACCTCTGGCTGGTGGTTTCCATGAGGGGCGCAGCCCAAGACAGTGTCCAAAATCAGCTCGTTTGCCCCTCATTTGCCTAAAGTCAGGGTAGCCTGGACACCGTTTCTCTGAAACAGGAGCGAACAAATAAGCCTGCCGTTAATACTTCTTTGTTTCTCCAATTTGAGGCCTACTGATTTTAGGTATCGATTCTTTAGGTGATTTAGAGTCATGCGAAAACACAAGCACCTCTGCAGGGCTTTGAAGAACTCATTTGACCCAAGAAACCCTATTGTCATTTGATGGATTGCAGGAACCTAACAGAGGAAGGCAAGAGACTTCATCCACAATGAATGATATTTTTTGCCATTTTGGTTTTGGAAGCTCAAGTGGGATAACTCTTAAGATCCATCAGGTGCTGAGAATCTAAGTCACAGCCACACACAGGTCCAAGAGGCTGATAAAGAGCCACAGGTGAGGCCCATTCATTTCCATTTGAAAACTGTTTTCTTCAGGCTTCACAAAGGGGTGGCCTGAGGCAAAGACCTTCCTGACATTCAGTGCAACACAACAATAAGGAAGCAAAAGGCCCAAAGCAGGGTTTCTGCACTGAGATTTTCCTGGTCACACTGATATCTGAGTTTTTTGAGATGCTCGCCATTCTCTTCAGCTATCCAGTACATGGCCATGTCACAGAGCGTGGAGGTGGTACATATTTTGGACACAAATCCATGAGCCTATTCTGGAGAGTGGCCAGAATTCAGGAAGAAAACAACAACTTAGAAAGATAGCAGGTGTTGCACATTGATAAGACAAGCTGCAGTCCATTCATATATTGGGCAGGATGAATTATGGGAAGATTTATACTAGACAGGACACATCCATTAATGCATTCTCTTTTCTAATGTCTACAACAACGGACACAGTGGGTTACACAGAAAGAGAAACACTCGCCATGTCAAATGACTTACTAGAAACTGTCCACTCCAAACCAAACAAACCGCCTTTTCTATCTATTCTCAGAACATGAGACAAAACAACAAACCCACACCCACTCCCACAAAGGCACCTCCTTCCCCCAAGTACCTCTGTGACTATCCGGAGTGTCCTCTGACTGGTGGGCCATACTATGTTCCCCCGAAATGGCCTGTCTTCTCTCAGATCTTGATTCCTTGACCAACTCTGTGAAGATGTCAGGAAAAAGTGGTTAGCCACTACCTGTTTTCTCAGGAAAGGTCCATCTTCAGAGCTCTCCTGGCATTTGGCCATCCTCACATCATTAGGTACCAAGAAAACTGACTCTGTCCTTGGTAAATCCAAACAAGTGAGCCCACTGGGACTGGGACTGGGACTGCCTCTGGGTGTCTGGCTTCTTGGATACCAAGTTCAGAGAGTTCCATCACCAAGGAAATGAGGTATTTCACATTCTTTGGAACTGAATGAGGTCACTGCCTTGGCAACCACTTTGTCCTAACAGTTGCTTCCAAGGGTAACATAAGATGGAGGTTGCCAGAACTTCCTGTGACACTTTCATAAGGTAGAATGTATATCACCATTGGCACCCGGGAACAGCTCTCCACTCAGCCCTGGTTTGGTCCATCTTCTGTACAATAAGAAGAGAGAGAGGCAGATTCAGACACATCCCTTCATCCTGACCAGGTTGTTTGCCATGGAAGATGACTTTTGCTCTCTCAGGTGCTTCATACCTGCCTACAACTTCTCCAGGTACCATTTGTGCATGGACATTTGAGGTTCTCATCAGGTTGAAGGTCCCCAACTTTCCTGTATTGTAAGAACCACTCTGTCTCTGCTCTTCTGTAAAATGATTGAGGGAACAGTGTATACTTGGGGTTAAAAACAGGTTTGATTTGGATTACGAGTGATTCTGTGTGATGAATAATGGTATTGGGAACCTGCAATATTTACAAGAATATAGAGGTGAAATATAAGTAGGAAAACAGAAATCTAGGTATGATTTGAAGCCCAGAAGTGTTTTGCCCTTGATTGGGATACTTAGCTTTGAATGATGTTCTGCAAAGATGCCTCAGATAATTCCATATATAATGGCATAGGACCTTGTACATTGGATGATTGAATTTAGAAGAGAACATCCAGTCAAAAAGGGATATTCAGTAGGATTAGGAAGATAGTCGGTAGGTTTAGGAAGAAGAGTGAGTATAGGATTTGGACCAAAAGTTCTTTAGCAATAGACTTTCGGTTGTTGAGTGAATGTAAATGTCAGCACATATGAAGAGTCAGTCACTATGTTGAACTGGGGAAAATATGTAGAAAAGCAGATATCAATAGAAACATTACGAAATCAGGCAAAGTATAAAGTGAGTGATAGAATTAGACATTTTCAACAGGGTTGAGTTTGAATATATAAATTAGGAAACAAACAAATATGTAGTCACCAATAGGATTGACAATTGACAGCATTAGGCAACCTGGACATGGATGTTTTTAGAAATCCATGTTCACTTTCCATTTAGGCTTTGGTACAATCATAAGTGTGACCTTTCCATTTTTTGTCCAGAATATTAGTGTGATAATTAGGTGACATGAGTATTTCTTTCACCATTTCTGGGAGCAATATATTGAAGATGTAAAATGAGAATCGGGGGTACAAAGAGGTGTACCCTGTTTCTAGGAACATAGAGAAAAAGCATGAATAGACCATACTGTGAATAAATAATATAACTTTTTTGAACTTTAAATAATGAATTGAACTGATATCTGAAAAATTAAAGGAAATCGTATATTGATATACAATCATTCATTCCAACCAGGTATATATGTAATGGAAATATTTGTGTTTAGGTTTCTCATAAAGAGTGTGTGAGTTTTGCTTCAAAATGATTATGGAAATTCAAAATAATGTGTTTGGAAAGAAGTCTCATGAAAAGACCAGTCAAGAATACCCTGACAATACATGTGTTCTGAAGAAAGAAGTGGTGAAAGTTCAAACAAATGCTTATTAATTTGTGAACTTGTGGATGAAATGTATATCCTGTGATGTGCAAAAACTGAAGAAACAATAATGTACCAGTGTCGAATACAAATGAATGACAAATTACATATCATGTCCCATAGGAGTCTACTTGCATTGATTTTAGACTGGGTCAGTTACTGTAGAATAATTAGGATTTGTATGCACCATTCACTGAAGTTAGTTTTCAGTACTAGGAAACAAATATGTATTTCAGGTGGATGAATATTTCTGATTATAATCTTGTGAAAAGTGGATTATAAATCCACATACATGAACATGAATGAATTTAGAGAGTGTATATTAGACACATATATTTCATATTTTGAAAAATTTGCAGAGTATATCTATATCTATATCTGTGTATACACACACACACACACAACACTCACAGACATTAAAAAGTACCAATATAAATGCCAATCGAAATTCATCAGTAAATATGTATCATCCACAAATGCAAAATTATTTATTTTACTGAACATGAGTAAATGTATAATGTTGTTCTACTAGGACGCTCTCCTATAGGTTGAATTTTCATTTCCAACAACATTTAGGAGGAGTGAACTCTTCTCACAATTTGTATCTGCCAAGACAGCCACCTCACAAAAATGTACGTGTGATACCTGGTAGGATTCTATATATGCATATAAATATACATGTGTGAATAGACTACAGAAAAAGGAAACAAAAATTCACATATTTGTTAAGTTTAAAACACATGGAGAATATTTCAAATAAATTTGACTAGATTTATAACTCCTACCTTATATAATGCAAATGTCAAGTCCAACTATACAACATGTCTCCACTGAAGTACTTGTATTTCTAATGTGTTGGGTTAATTTTCTCCATTATATTAGGATGAATAGTCTGAGTCTACTAGGTATGGGTTAGTGTCAGGGATTCAGTATTCGAATGGAAAATTGGAAAATGAATCCAATGTGTATGAAAATATATGCTGCACAAATATCCTCACGCTCTCATCCAGAACAATGCCTTGACATTACCTTCACCCCAAGTAAGACACAATTAGAGGAGAAGAGTTACAAAATCAGTGAATACATATCTGGAATGGAAAATGCTCAGGAGTTCACAACCTTGGAGGTGGTAGAGGAGTTTCCAAAACTAAGGGACAGGGTAAACCCTCCACAAACATGGAGCTCTGCTGGCCTAAAAACTTTTTGAGAAACTGCCTCTGAGCTTCCACACTTGAAATATATGTTGTTTTCAGGAGATTTGGCTTCCTCTGTAGTGAGACCATCAAAGCTGGGTCTGCATCTATGTGACCTGGAGGACATGGTTTCTTATTTTCCAATGAACAAGATGAAGCAGTGCTGAATCCTCTCTTTGTAGGTAAACTGAGGCCACTGGTGACTAAGTGTCTCCCCGTGTGGACTGTGAAGCCATTTGGTCCTCTTCCACTTTTTGTGGTGTTTTTGCTGCTGCACTGTGAGTTTGGTATTTTTTCACGAAATACTAGGAGCTAAACTGGGACACAGTGCTGGAGGGAGTTCTGTCACGTGTGGTGGGTCAGGGTCTGCAAGAGAATGCACCAACTAGGCTCCTATCTCTCACAGCTTGCCCCATTGCCCCCTTGTCCATATCAACCTGATTCTTAATTTTCCTCTGAAAACTCTCCATATAACAAGACGCCTTTACATATAAGGGTCTGTTGGCTGCACCATGTCAGTTACAAGCCATTTGGAATCCAATGGTAGATCCACATGGCCCTACCACGGATGTTTTATCAAACACCTCCCCACCACTGCTCTAGACCCACTACTCAGCAGGCTCCAAATTTCTGGCATCTCTGTTCTACACCATTTTCATGAAACTCAGTAAATCAAGGCACTGTCTGGTATACTCATGATCAGCAACAGGACATCCAATGTTTCTCCAGTGCCACCTGGTCATAGGAATTTCAAAAATTTCGTGGTATTTATCTAGCCATTTTTCAAGCATGAAGTTGGAGGCACTGTGGGTTTCAGTTCATTCAGCAAACATTAAATGGTGAGGAAGCTCATTTCAATGAAATCTCTGGAGAACTCTCACAGGCATGGCTTCCCAAAGAGTGGACAAAAGGTCACATTAGGCCAGGCCCATTGAGGTCTACAATGTGAGGTCCATGTGTGTTTTGACTCTCAACTATGGCTGCCATTTCTTTAAGAATAAAATCATGTGATATCCTTGCTGAGATTCCCAGGCCTCTGTGGAAATCCACCCGGGGCCTAGGTCTCAGTTTCCAAGAGCGACTTTCATGCGTGGCCTCTTAAAATCCCAACAAAATTCATGGCAATGCTTCTCTGAGTTCAGTTCCAAAACCCAGTCTCTAAGGGGAATCACACCAGAGTTCAAGCCCACGTGGACCCAGTCATTTTTTCCAATGCCACACAAATGACCAAAATTAAAACCAAAACACTCCCACATGGCCCTCATCTTATTTCATATAGTCAATCATCTTAACCTCTGGCTGGAGGTTTCCATGAGGGGCGCAGCCCAAGACAGTGTCCAAAATCAGCTCGTTTGCCCCTCATTTGTCTAAAGTCAGGGTAGCCTGGACACCATTTCTGTGAACCAGGAGTGAACAAATAAGCCTGCCATTAATACTTCTGTGTTTCTCCAATTTGAGGCCTACTGATTTTAGGTATCGATTCTTTAGGTGATTTAGAGTCATGCGAAAACACAAGTACCTCTGCAGGGCTTTGAAGAACTCATTTGACCCAAAGAATCCCTATTGTCATTTGATGGAGTGCAGGAACCTAACAGAGGAAGGCAAGAAACTTCATCCACAATGAATGAAATTTTTTGCCATTTTGGTTTTGGAAGCTCACATGGGATCATTCTTAAGATCCATCAGGTGCTGAGAATCTAAGTCACAGCCACACACAGGCCCAAGAGGCTGATAAAGACACATCCCTTTCCAAAGCAATTAAGCAAAGAGCCACAGGTGAGGCCCATTCATTTCCATTTGAAAACTGTATTCTTCAGGCTTCACAAAGGGGTGGCCTGAGGCAAAGACCTTCCTGACATTCAGTGCAACACAACAATAAGTAAGCAAAAGGCCCAAAGCAGGGTTTCTGCACTGAGACTTTCCTGGTCACACTGATATCTGATTTTTCTGAGATGCTCGCCATTCTCTTCAGCTATCCAGTACATGGCCATGTCACAGAGCTTGGAGGTGGTACATATTTTGGACACAAATCCATGAGCCTATTCTGGAGAGTGGCCAGAATTCAGGAAGAAAACAACAACTTAGAAAGATAGCAGGTGTTGCACATCGATAAGACAAGCTGCAGTCCATTCATATATTAGGCATGGGAAGATTTATACTAGACAGGACACATCCATTAATGCATTCTCTTTTCTAATGTCTACAACAACGGACACAGTGGGATACACAGAAAGAGAAACACTCGCCGTGTCAAATGACTTACTAGAAACTGTCCACTCCAAACCAAACAAACCGCCTTTTCTATCTATTCTCAGAACATGAGACAAAACAACAAACCCACACCCACTCCCACAAAGGCACCTCCTTCCCCCAAGTACGTCTGTGACTATCCGGAGTGTCCTCTGACTGGTGGGCCATACTATGTTCCCCCGAAATGGCCTGTCTTCTCTCAGATCTTGTTTCCTTGACCAACTCTGTGAAGATGTCAGGAAAAAGTGGTTAGCCACTACCTGTTTTCTCAGGAAAGGTCCATCTTCAGAGCTCTCCTGGCATTTGGCCATCCTCACATCATTAGGTACCAAGAAAACTGACTCTGTTTTTAGTAAATCCAAACAAGTGAGCCCACTGGGACTGGGACTGGGACTGCCTCTGGGTGCCTGTCTTCTTGGATACCAAGTTCAGAGAGTTCCATCACCATGGAAATGAGGTATGTCACATTCTTTGGAACTGAATGAGGTCACTGCCTTGGCAACCACTTTGTCCTAACAGTTGCTTCCAAGGGTAACATAAGATGGAGGTTGCCCCTACTTCCTGTGACACTTTCATAAGGTAGAATGTATATCACCATTGGCACCCGGGAACAGCTCTCCACTCAGCCCTGGTTTGGTCCATCTTCTGTACAATAAGAAGAGAGAGAGGCAGATTCAGACACATCCCTTCATCCTGACCAGGTTGTTTGCCATGGAAGATGACTTTTGCTCTCTCAGGTGCTTCATACCTGCCTACAACTTCTCCAGGTATCATTTGTGCATGGACATTTGAGGTTCTCATCAGGTGGAAGGTCCCCAACTTTCCTGTATTGTAAGAACCACTCTGTCCCTGCTCTTCTGTAAAATGATTGAGGGAACAGTGTATACTTGGGGTTAAAAACAGGTTTGATTTGGGTTACGAGTGATTCTGTGTGATGAATAATGGTATTGGGAACCTGAAATATTTACAAGAATATAGAGGTGAAATATAAGTAGGAAAACAGAAATCTAGGTATGATTTGAAGCCCAGAAGGGTTTTGCCCTTGATTGGGATACTTAGCTTTGAATGATGTTCTGCAAAGATGCCTCAGATAATTCGATATACAATGGCATAGGACCTTGTACATTGGATGATTGAATTTAGAGAGAACATCCAGTCAAAAAGGGATATTCAATAGGATTAGGAAGATAGTCGGTAGGTTTAGGAAGAAGAGTGAGTATAGAATTTGGACCAAAAGTTCTTTAGCAATAGACTTTCGGTTGTTGAGTGAATGTAAATGTCAGCACATATGAAGAGTCAGTCACTTTGTTGAACTGGGGAAAATATGTAGAAAAGCAGATATCAATAGAAATATTAGGAAATCAGGCAAAGTATAAAGTGAGTGATAGAATTAGACATTTTCAACAGGGTTGAGTTTGAATATATAAATTAGGAAAAAAACAAATATGTAGTCACCAATAGGATTGACAATTGACAGCATTAGGCAACCTGGACATGGATGTTTTTAGAAATCCATGTTCACTTTCCATTTAGGCTTTGGTACAATCATAAGTGTGACCTTTCCATTTTTTGTCCAGAATATTACTGTGATAATGAGGTGACATGAGTATTTCTTTCACCATTTCTGGGAGCAATATATTGAAGATGTAAAATGAGAATCGGGGGTACAAAGAGGTGTTCCCTGTTTCTAGGAACATAGAGAAAAAGCATGAATAGACCATACTGTGAATAAATAATATAACTTTTTTGAACTTTAAATAATGAATTGAACTGATATCTGAAAAATTAAAGGAAATCGTATATTGATATACAATCATTCATTCCAACCAGGTATATATGTAATGGAAATATTTGTGTTTTGGTTTATCATGAAGAGTGTGTGACGTTTGCTTCAAAATGATTATGGAAATTCAAAATAATGTGTTTGGAAAGAAGTCTCATGAAAAGACCAGTCAAGAAACCCTGACAATACATGTGTTCTGAAGCAAGAAGTGGTGAAAGTTGAAACAAATGCTTATTAATTTGTGAACTTGTGGATGAAATGTATATCCTGTGATGTGCAAAAACTGAAGAAACAATAATGTACCAGTGTCGAATACAAATGAATGACAAATTACATATCATGTCCCATAGGAGTCTACTTGCATTGATGTTAGACTGGGTCAGTTACTGTAGAATAATTAGGATTTGTATGCACCATTCACTGAAGTTAGTTTTCAGTACTAGGAAACAAATATGTATTTCAGGTGGATGAATATTTCTGATTATCATCTTGTGAAAAGTGGATTATAAATCCACATACATGAACATGAATGAATTTAGAGAGTGTATATTAGACACATATATTTCATATTTTGAAAAATTTGGAGAGTATATCTATATCTATATCTATATCTATACACACACACACACACACACACACACACACACACAACTCACAGACATTAAAAAGTACCAATATAAATGCCAATCGAAATTCATCAGTAAATATGTATCATCCACAAATGCAAAAATATTTATTTTACTGAACATGAGCTAATGAATAATGTTGTTCTACTAGGACGCTCTCCTATAAGTTGAATTTTCATTTCCAACAGCATTTATGAGGAGTGAACTCTTCTCACAATTTGTATCTGCCAAGACAGCCACCTCACAAAAATGTACGTGTGATACCTGGTAGGATTCTATATATGCATATAAATATACATGTGTGAATAGACTACAGAAAAAGGAAACAAAAATTCACATATTTGTTAAGTTTAAAACACATGGAGAATATTTCAAATAAATTTGACTAGATTTATAACTCCTACCTTATATAATGCAAATGTCAAGTCCAACTATACAACATGTCTCCTCTGAAGTACTTGTATTTCTAATGTGTTGGGTTAATTTTCTCCATTATATTAGGATGAATAGTCTGAGTCTACTAGGTATGGGTTAGTGTCAGGGATTCAGTATTTCGAATGGAAAATTGGAAAATGAATCCAATGTGTATGTAAATATATGCTGCACAAATATCCTCCCGCTCTCATCCAGAACAATGCCTTGACATTACCTTCACCCCAAGTAAGACACAATTAGAGGAGAAGAGTTACAAAATCAGTGAATACATATCTGGAATGGAAAATGCTCAGGAGTTCACAACCTTGGAGGTGGTAGAGGAGTTTCCAAAACTAAGGGACAGGGTAAACACTCCACAAACATGGAGCTCTGCTGGCCTAAAAACTTTTTGAGAAACTGCCTCTGAGCTTCCACACTTGAAATATATGTTGTTTTCAGGAGATTTGGCTTCCTCTGTAGTGAGAACATCAAAGCTGGGTCTGCATCTATGTGACCTGGAGGACATGGTTTCTTATTTTCCAATGAACAAGATGAAGCAGTGCTGAATCCTCTCTTTGTAGGTAAACTGAGGCCACTGGGGACTAAGTGTCTCCCCGTGTGGACTGTGAAGCCATTTGGTCCTCTTCCACTTTTTGTGGTGTTTTTGCTGCTGCACTGTGAGTTTGGTATTTGTTTCACGAAATACTAGGAGCTAAACTGGGACACAGTGCTGGAGGGAGTTCTGTCACGTGTGGTGGGTCAGGGTATGCAAGAGAATGCACCAACTAGGCTCCTATCTCTCACAGCTTGCCCCATTGCCCCCTTGTCCATATCAACCTGATTCTTAATTTTCCTCTGAAAACTCTCCATATAACAAGATGCCTTTATATATAAGGGTCTGTTGGCTGCACCATGTCAGTTACAAGCCATTTGGAATCCAATGGTAGATCCACATGGCCCTACCACGGATGTTTTATCAAACACCTCCCCACCACTGCTCTAGACCCACTACTCAGCAGGCTCCAAATTTCTGGCATCTCTGTTCTACACCATTTTCATGAAACTCAGTAAATCAAGGCACTGTCTGGTATACTCATGATCAGCAACAGGACATCCAATGTTTCTCCAGTGCCACCTGGTCATAGGAATTTCAAAAATTTCATGGTATTTATCTAGCCATTTTTCAAGCATGATGTTGGAGGCACTGTGGGTTTCAGTTCATTCAGCAAACATTAAATGGTGAGGAAGCTCATTTCAATGAAATCTCTGGAGAACTCTCACAGGCATGGCTTCCCAAAGAGTGGACAAAAGGTCACATTAGGCCAGGCCCATTGAGGTCTACAATGTGAGGTCCATGTGTGTTTTGACTCTCAACTATGGCTGCCATTTCTTTAAGAATAAAATCATGTGATATCCTTGCTGAGATTCCCAGGCCTCTGTGGAAATCCACCCGGGGCCTAGGTCTCAGTTTCCAAGAGCGACTTTCATGCGTGGCCTCTTAAAATCCCAACAAAATTCATGGCAATGCTTCTCTGAGTTCAGTTCCAAAACCCAGTCTCTAAGGGGAATCACACCAGAGTTCAAGCCCACGTGGACCCAGTCATTTTTTCCAATGCCACACAAATGACAAAAATTAAAACCAAAACACTCCCACATGGCCCTCATCTTATTCCAGATGGTCAATCATCTTAACCTCTGGCTGGAGGTTTCCATGAGGGGCGCAGCCAATGACAGTGTCCAAAATCAGCTCGTTTGCCCCTCATTTGTCTAAAGTCAGGGTAGCCTGGACACCGTTTCTGTGAACCAGGAGTGAACAAATAAGCCTGCCGTTAATACTTCTGTGTTTCTCCAATTTGAGGCCTACTGATTTTAGGTATCGATTCTTTAGGTGATTTAGAGTCATGCGAAAACACAAGCACCTCTGCAGGGCTTTGAAGAACTCATTTGACCCAAAGAATCCCTATTGTCATTTGATGGAGTGCAGGAACCTAACAGAGGAAGGCAAGAGACTTCATCCACAATGAATGAAATTTTTTGCCATTTTGGTTTTGGAAGCTCACATGGGATCATTCTTAAGATCCATCAGGTGCTGAGAATCTAAGTCACAGCCACACACAGGCCCAAGAGGCTGATAAAGACACATCCCTTTCCAAAGCAATTAAGCAAAGAGCCACAGGTGAGGCCCATTCATTTCCATTTGAAAACTGTTTTCTTCAGGCTTCACAAAGGGGTGGCCTGAGGCAAAGACCTTCCTGACATTCAGTGCAACACAACAATAAGTAAGCAAAAGGCCCAAAGCAGGGTTTCTGCACTGAGACTTTCCTGGTCACACTGATATCTGAGTTTTCTGAGATGCTCGCCATTCTCTTCAGCTATCCAGTACATGGCCATGTCACAGAGCTTGGAGGTGGTACATATTTTGGACACAAATCCATGAGCCTATTCTGGAGAGTGGCCAGAATTCAGGAAGAAAACTACAACTTAGAAAGATAGCAGGTGTTGCACATCGATAAGACAAGCTGCAGTCCATTCATATATTGGGCATGGGAAGATTTATACTAGACAGGACACATCCATTAATGCATTCTCTTTTCTAATGTCTACAACAACGGACACAGTGGGATACACAGAAAGAGAAACACTCGCCGTGTCAAATGACTTACTAGAAACTGTCCACTCCAAACCAAACAAACCGCCTTTTCTATCTATTCTCAGAACATGAGACAAAACAACAAACCCACACCCACTCCCACAAAGGCACCTCTTTCCCCCAAGTACGTCTGTGACTATCCGGAGTGTCCTCTGACTGGTGGGCCTTACTATGTTCCCCCGAAATGGCCTGTCTTCTCTCAGATCTTGTTTCCTTGACCAACTCTGTGAAGATGTCAGGAAAAAGTGGTTAGCCACTACCTGTTTTCAAAGGAACGGTCCATCTTCAGAGCTCTCCTGGCATTTGGCCATCCTCACATCATTAGGTACCAAGAAAACTGACTCTGTCCTTGGTAAATCCAAACAAGTGAGCCCACTGGGACTGGGACTGGGACTGCCTCTGGGTGCCTGGCTTCTTGGATACCAAGTTCAGAGAGTTCCATCACCAAGGAAATGAGGTATGTCACATTCTTTGGAACTGAATGAAGTCACTGCCTTGGCAACCACTTTGTCCTAACAGTTGCTTCCAAGGGTTACATAAGATGGAGGTTGCCCCTACCTGCTGTGACACTTTCATAAGGTAGAATGTATATCACCATTGGCACCCGGGAACAGCTCTCCACTCATCCCTGGTTCGGTCCATCTTCTGTACAATAAGAAGAGAGAGAGGCAGATTCAGACACATCCCTTCATCCTGACCAGGTTGTTTGCCATGGAAGATGACTTTTGCTCTCTCAGGTGCTTCATACCTGCCTACAACTTCTCCAGGTATCATTTGTGCATGGACATTTGAGGTTCTCATCAGGTGGAAGGTCCCCAACTTTCCTGTATTGTAAGAACCACTCTGTCCCTGCTCTTCTGTAAAATGATTGAGGGAACAGTGTATACTTGGGGTTAAAAACAGGTTTGATTTGGGTTACGAGTGATTCTGTGTGATGAATAATGGTATTGGGAACCTGCAATATTTACAAGAATATAGAGGTGAAATATAAGTAGGAAAACAGAAATCTAGGTATGATTTGAAGCCCAGAAGGGTTTTGCCCTTGATTGGGATACTTAGCTTTGAATGATGTTCTGCAAAGATGCCTCAGATAATTCGATATACAATGGCATAGGACCTTGTACATTGGATGATTAAATTTAGAGAGAACATCCAGTCAAAAAGGGATATTCAATAGGATTAGGAAGATAGTCGGTAGGTTTAGGAAGAAGAGTGAGTATAGAATTTGGACCAAAAGTTCTTTAGCAATAGACTTTCGGTTGTTGAGTGAATGTAAATGTCAGCACATATGAAGAGTCAGTCACTATGTTGAACTGGGGAAAATATGTAGAAAAGCAGATATCAATAGAAATATTAGGAAATTAGGCAAAGTATAAAGTGAGTGATAGAATTAGACATTTTCAACAGGGTTGAGTTTGAATATATAAATTAGGAAAAAAACAAATATGTAGTCACCAATAGGATTGACAATTGACAGCATTAGGCAACCTGGACATGGATGTTTTTAGAAATCCATGTTCACTTTCCATTTAGGCTTTGGTACAATCATAAGTGTGACCTTTCCATTTTTTGTCCAGAATATTACTGTGATAATGAGGTGACATGAGTATTTCTTTCACCATTTCTGGGAGCAATATATTGAAGATGTAAAATGAGAATCGGGGTTACAAAGAGATGTACCCTGTTTCTAGGAATATAGAGAAAAAGCATGAATAGACCATACTGTGAATAAATAATATAACTTTATTGAACTTCAAATATTGAACTGAACTGATATCTAAAAAATTAAAGGAAATCGTATATTGATATACAATCATTCATTCCAACCAGGTATATATGTAATGGAAATATTTGTGTTTTGGTTTATCATGAAGAGTGTGTGACGTTTGCTTCAAAATGATTATGGAAATTCAAAATAATGTGTTTGGAAAGAAGTCTCATGAAAAGACCAGTCAAGAATCCCTGACAATACATGTGTTCTGAAGCAAGAAGTGGTGAAAGTTGAAACAAATGCTTATTAATTTGTGAACTTGTGGATGAAATGTATATCCTGTGATGTGCAAAAACTGAAGAAACAATAATGTACCAGTGTCGAATACAAATGAATGACAAATTACATATCATGTCCCATAGGAGTCTACTTGCATTGATGTTCGACTGGGTCAGTTACTGTAGAATAATTAGGATTTGTATGCAACATTCACTGAAGTTAGTTTTCAGTACTAGGAAACAAATATGTATTTCAGGTGGATGAATATTTCTGATTATCATCTTGTGAAAAGTGGATTATAAATCCACATACATGAACATGAATGAATTTAGAGAGTGTATATTAGACACATATATTTCATATTTTGAAAAATTTGGAGAGTATATCTATATCTATATCTATATCTATACACACACACACACACACACACACACACACACACACAACTCACAGACATTAAAAAGTACCAATATAAATGCCAATCGAAATTCATCAGTAAATATGTATCATCCACAAATGCAAAAATATTTATTTTACTGAACATGAGCTAATGAATAATGTTGTTCTACTAGGACGCTCTCCTATAAGTTGAATTTTCATTTCCAACAGCATTTAGGAGGAGTGAACTCTTCTCACAATTTGTATCTGCCAAGACAGCCACCTCACAAAAATGTACGTGTGATACCTGGTAGGATTCTATATATGCATATAAATATACGTGTGTGAAGAGACTACAGAAAAAGGAAACAAGAATTCACATATTTGTTAAGTTTAAAACACATGGAGAATATTTCAAATAAATTTGACTAGATTTATAACTCCTACCTTATATAATGCAAATGTCAAGTCCAACTATACAACATGTCTCCTCTGAAGTACTTGTATTTCTAATGTGTTGGGTTAATTTTCTCCATTATATTAGGATGAATAGTCTGAGTCTACTAGGTATGGGTTAGTGTCAGGAATTCAGTATTTCGAATGGAAAATTGGAAAATGAATCCAATGTGTATGTAAATATATGCTGCACAAATATCCTCCCGCTCACATCCAGAACAATGCCTTGACATTACCTTCACCCCAAGTAAGACACAATTAGAGGAGAAGAGTTACAAAATCAGTGAATACATATCTGGAATGGAAAATGCTCAGGAGTTCACAACCTTGGAGGTGGTAGAGGAGTTTCCAAAACTAAGGGACAGGGTAAACACTCCACAAACATGGAGCTCTGCTGGCCTAAAAACTTTTTGAGAAACTGCCTCTGAGCTTCCACACTTGAAATATATGTAGTTTTCTGGAGATTTGGCTTCCTCTGTAGTGAGACCATCAAAGCTGGGTCTGCATCTATGTGACCTGGAGGACATGGTTTCTTATTTTCCAATGAACAAGATGAAGCAGTGCTGAATCCTCTCTTTGTAGGTAAACTGAGGCCACTGGGGACTAAGTGTCTCCCCGTGTGGACTGTGAAGCCATTTGGTCCTCTTCCACCTTTTGTGGTGTTTTTGCTGCTGCACTGTGAGTTTGGTATTTGTTTCACGAAATACTAGGAGCTAAACTGGGACACAGTGCTGGAGGGAGTTCTGTCACGTGTGGTGGGTCAGGGTCTGCAAGAGAATGCACCAACTAGGCTCCTATCTCTCACAGCTTGCCCCATTGCCCCCTTGTCCATATCAACCTGATTCTTAATTTTCCTCTGAAAACTCTAAATATAACAAGATGCCTTTACATATAAGGGTCTGTTGGCTGCACCATGTCAGTTACAAGCCATTTGGAATCCAATGGTAGATCCACATGGCCCTACCACGGATGTTTTATCAAACACCTCCCCACCACTGCTCTAGACCCACTACTCAGCAGGCTCCAAATTTCTGGCATCTCTGTTCTACACCATTTTCATGAAACTCAGTAAATCAAGGCACTGTCTGGTATACTCATGATCAGCAACAGGACATCCAATGTTTCTCCAGTGCCACCTGGTCATAGGAATTTCAAAAATTTCATGGTATTTATCTAGCCATTTTTCAAGCATGAAGTTGGAGGCACTGTGGGTTTCAGTTCATTCAGCAAACATTAAATGGTGAGGAAGCTCATTTCAATGAAATCTCTGGAGAACTCTCACAGGCACGGCTTCCCAAAGAGTGGACAAAAGGTCACATTAGGCCAGGCCCATTGAGGTCTACAATGTGAGGTCCATGTGTGTTTTGACTCTCAACTATGGCTGCCATTTCTTTAAGAATAAAATCATGTGATATCCTTGCTGAGATTCCCAGGCCTCTGTGGAAATCCACCCGGGGCCTAGGTCTCAGTTTCCAAGAGCGACTTTCATGCGTGGCCTCTTAAAATCCCAACAAAATTCATGGCAATGCTTCTCTGAGTTCAGTTCCAAAACCCAGTCTCTAAGGGGAATCACACCAGAGTTCAAGCCCACGTGGACCCAGCCATTTTTTCCAATGCCACACAAATGACCAAAATTAAAACCAAAACACTCCCACATGGCCCTCATCTTATTTCATATAGTCAATCATCTTAACCTCTGGCTGGAGGTTTCCATGAGGGGCGCAGCCCAAGACAGTGTCCAAAATCAGCTCGTTTGCCCCTCATTTGTCTAAAGTCAGGGTAGCCTGGACACCGTTTCTGTGAACCAGGAGTGAACAAATAAGCCTGCCGTTAATACTTCTGTGTTTCTCCAATTTGAGGCCTACTGATTTTAGGTATCGATTCTTTAGGTGATTTAGAGTCATGCGAAAACACAAGCACCTCTGCAGGGCTTTGAAGAACTCATTTGACCCAAAGAATCCCTATTGTCATTTGATGGAGTGCAGGAACCTAACAGAGGAAGGCAAGAGACTTCATCCACAATGAATGAAATTTTTTGCCATTTTGGTTTTGGAAGCTCACATGGGATCATTCTTAAGATCCATCAGGTGCTGAGAATCTAAGTCACAGCCACACACAGGCCCAAGAGGCTGATAAAGACACATCCCTTTCCAAAGCAATTAAGCAAAGAGCCACAGGTGAGGCCCATTCATTTCCATTTGAAAACTGTTTTCTTCAGGCTTCACAAAGGGGTGGCCTGAGGCAAAGACCTTCCTGACATTCAGTGCAACACAACAATAAGTAAGCAAAAGGCCCAAAGCAGGGTTTCTGCACTGAGACTTTCCTGGTCACACTGATATCTGAGTTTTCTGAGATGCTCGCCATTCTCTTCAGCTATCCAGTACATGGCCATGTCACAGAGCTTGGAGGTGGTACATATTTTGGACACAAATCCATGAGCCTATTCTGGAGAGTGGCCAGAATTCAGGAAGAAAACTACAACTTAGAAAGATAGCAGGTGTTGCACATCGATAAGACAAGATGCAGTCCTTTCATATATTGGGCATTGGAAGATTTATACTAGACAGGACACATCCATTAATGCATTCTCTTTTCTAATGTCTACAACAACGGACACAGTGGGATACACAGAAACAGAAACACTCGCCGTGTCAAATGACTTACTAGAAACTGTCCACTCCGAACCAAACAAACCGCCTTTTCTATCTATTCTCAGAACATGAGACAAAACAACATACCCACACCCACTCCCACAAAGGCACCTCCTTCCCCCAAGTACGTCTGTGACTATCCGGAGTGTCCTCTGACTGGTGGGCCATACTATGTTCCCCCGAAATGGCCTGTCTTCTCTCAGATCTTGATTCCTTGACCAACTCTGTGAAGATGTCAGGAAAAAGTGGTTAGCCACTACCTGTTTTCTCAGGAAAGGTCCATCTTCAGAGCTCTCCTGGCATTTGGCCATCCTCACATCATTAGGTACCAAGAAAACTGACTCTGTTTTTAGTAAATCCAAACAAGTGAGCCCACTGGGACTGGGACTAGGACTGCCTCTGGGTGCCTGGCTTCTTGGATACCAAGTTCAGAGAGTTCCATCACCAAGGAAATGAGGTATTTCACATTCTTTGGAACTGAATGAGGTCACTGCCTTGGCAACCACTTTGTCCTAACAGTTGCTTCCAAGGGTAACATAAGATGGAGGTTGCCAGAACTTCCTGTGACACTTTCATAAGGTAGAATGTATATCACCATTGGCACCCGGGAACAGCTCCCACTCAGCCCTGGTTTGGTCCATCTTCTGTACAATAAGAAGAGAGAGAGGCAGATTCAGACACATCCCTTCATCGTGACCAGGTTGTTTGCCATGGAAGATGACTTTTGCTCTCTCAGGTGCTTCATACCTGCCTACAACTTCTCCAGGTATCATTTGTGCATGGACATTTGAGGTTCTCATCAGGTGGAAGGTCCCCAACTTTCCTGTATTGTAAGAACCACTCTGTCCCTGCTCTTCTGTAAAATGATTGAGGGAACAGTGTATACTTGGGGTTAAAAACAGGTTTGATTTCGGTTACGAGTGATTCTGTGTGATGAATAATGGTATTGGGAACCTGCAATATTTACAAGAATATAGAGGTGAAATATAAGTAGGAAAACAGAAATCTAGGTATGATTTGAAGCCCAGAAGGGTTTTGCCCTTGATTGGGATACTTAGCTTTGAATGATGTTCTGCAAAGATGCCTCAGATAATTTGATATACAATGGCATAGGACCTTGTACATTGGATGATTGAATTTAGAGAGAACATCCAGTCAAAAAGGGATATTCAATAGGATTAGGAAGATAGTCGGTAGGTTTAGGAAGAAGAGTGAGTATAGAATTTGGACCAAAAGTTCTTTAGCAATAGACTTTCGGTTGTTGAGTGAATGTAAATGTCAGCACATATGAAGAGTCAGTCACTATGTTGAACTGGGGAAAATATGTAGAAAAGCAGATATCAATAGAAATATTAGGAAATCAGGCAAAGTATAAAGTGAGTGATAGAATTAGACATTTTCAACAGGGTTGAGTTTGAATATATAAATTAGGAAAAAAACAAATATGTAGTCACCAATAGGATTGACAATTGACAGCATTAGGCAACCTGGACATGGATGTTTTTAGAAATCCATGTTCACTTTCCATTTAGGCTTTGGTACAATCATAAGTGTGACCTTTCCATTTTTTGTCCAGAATATTACTGTGATAATGAGGTGACATGAGTATTTCTTTCACCATTTCTGGGAGCAATATATTGAAGATGTAAAATGAGAATCGGGGTTACAAAGAGATGTACCCTGTTTCTAGGAATATAGAGAAAAAGCATGAATAGACCATACTGTGAATAAATAATATAACTTTATTGAACTTTAAATAATGAACTGAACTGATATCTGAAAAATTAAAGGAAATCGTATATTGATATACAATCATTCATTCCAACCAGGTATATATGTAATGGAAATATTTGTGTTTTGGTTTATCATGAAGAGTGTGTGACGTTTGCTTCAAAATGATTATGGAAATTCAAAATAATGTGTTTGGAAAGAAGTCTCATGAAAAGACCAGTCAAGAATCCCTGACAATACATGTGTTCTGAAGCAAGAAGTGGTGAAAGTTGAAACAAATGCTTATTAATTTGTGAACTTGTGGATGAAATGTATATCCTGTGATGTGCAAAAACTGAAGAAACAATAATGTACCAGTGTCGAATACAAATGAATGACAAATTACATATCATGTCCCATAGGAGTCTACTTGCATTGATGTTTGACTGGGTCAGTTACTGTAGAATAATTAGGATTTGTATGCACCATTCACTGAAGTTAGTTTTCAGTACTAGGAAACAAATATGTATTTCAGGTGGATGAATATTTCTGATTATCATCTTGTGAAAAGTGGATTATAAATCCACATACATGAACATGAATGAATTTAGAGAGTGTATATTAGACACATATATTTCATATTTTGAAAAATTTGGAGAGTATATCTATATCTATATCTATATCTATACACACACACACACACACACACACACACACACACACAAAACTCACAGACATTAAAAAGTACCAATATAAATGCCAATCGAAATTCATCAGTAAATATGTATCATCCACAAATGCAAAAATATTTATTTTACTGAACATGAGCTAATGAATAATGTTGTTCTACTAGGACGCTCTCCTATAGGTTGAATTTTCATTTCCAACAGCATTTAGGAGGAGTGAACTCTTCTCACAATTTGTATCTGCCAAGACAGCCACCTCACAAAAATGTACGTGTGATACCTGGTAGGATTCTATATATGCATATAAATATACGTGTGTGAAGAGACTACAGAAAAAGGAAACAAGAATTCACATATTTGTTAAGTTTAAAACACATGGAGAATATTTCAAATAAATTTGACTAGATTTATAACTCCTACCTTATATAATGCAAATGTCAAGTCCAACTATACAACATGTCTCCTCTGAAGTACTTGTATTTCTAATGTGTTGGGTTAATTTTCTCCATTATATTAGGATGAATAGTCTGAGTCTACTAGGTATGGGTTAGTGTCAGGGATTCAGTATTTCGAATGGAAAATTGGAAAATGAATCCAATGTGTATGTAAATATATGCTGCACAAATATCCTC
The DNA here is from genome assembly GCF_048772815.1 of Callospermophilus lateralis. Classification (NCBI taxonomy): domain Eukaryota; kingdom Metazoa; phylum Chordata; class Mammalia; order Rodentia; family Sciuridae; genus Callospermophilus; species Callospermophilus lateralis. Next base: position 40,632 of record NW_027515156.1, read on the forward strand.
CCGCTCTCATCCAGAACAATGCCTTGACATTACCTTCACCCCAAGTAAGACACAATTAGAGGAGAAGAGTTACAAAATCAGTGAATACATATCTGGAATGGAAAATGCTCAGGAGTTCACAACCTTGGAGGTGGTAGAGGAGTTTCCAAAACTAAGGGACAGGGTAAACACTCCACAAACATGGAGCTCTGCTGGCCTAAAAACTTTTTGAGAAACTGCCTCTGAGCTTCCACACTTGAAATATATGTTGTTTTCAGGAGATTTGGCTTCCTCTGTAGTGAGAACATCAAAGCTGTGTCTGCATCTATGTGACCTGGAGGACATGGTTTCTTATTTTCCAATGAACAATATGAAGCAGTGCTGAATCCTCTCTTTGTAGGTAAACTGAGGCCACTGGGGACTAAGTGTCTCCCCGTGTGGACTGTGAAGCCATTTGGTCCTCTTCCACTTTTTGTGGTGTTTTTGCTGCTGCACTGTGAGTTTGGTATTTGTTTCACGAAATACTAGGAGCTAAACTGGGACACAGTGCTGGAGGGAGTTCTGTCACGTGTGGTGGGTCAGGGTCTGCAAGAGAATGCACCAACTAGGCTCCTATCTCTCACAGCTTGCCCCATTGCCCCCTTGTCCATATCAACCTGATTCTTAATTTTCCTCTGAAAACTCTCCATATAACAAGATGCCTTTACATATAAGGGTCTGTTGGCTGCACCATGTCAGTTACAAGCCATTTGGAATCCAATGGTAGATCCACATGGCCCTACCACGGATGTTTTATCAAACACCTCCCCACCACTGCTCTAGACCCACTACTCAGCAGGCTCCAAATTTCTGGCATCTCTGTTCTACACCATTTTCATGAAACTCAGTAAATCAAGGCACTGTCTGGTATACTCATGATCAGCAACAGGACATCCAATGTTTCTCCAGTGCCACCTGGTCATAGGAATTTCAAAATTTCATGGTATTTATCTAGCCATTTTTCAAGCATGATGTTGGAGGCACTGTGGGTTTCAGTTCATTCAGCAAACATTAAATGGTGAGGAAGCTCATTTCAATGAAATCTCTGGAGAACTCTCACAGGCAAGGCTTCCCAAAGAGTGGACAAAAGGTCACATTAGGCCAGGCCCATTGAGGTCTACAATGTGAGGTCCATGTGTGTTTTGACTCTCAACTATGGCTGCCATTTCTTTAAGAATAAAATCATGTGATATCCTTGCTGAGATTCCCAGGCCTCTGTGGAAATCCACCCGGGGCCTAGGTCTCAGTTTCCAAGAGCGACTTTCATGCGTGGCCTCTTAAAATCCCAACAAAATTCATGGCAATGCTTCTCTGAGTTCAGTTCCAAAACCCAGTCTCTAAGGGGAATCACACCAGAGTTCAAGCCCACGTGGACCCAGTCATTTTTTCCAATGCCACACAAATGACCAAAATTAAAACCAAAACACTCCCACATGGCCCTCATCTTATTTCATATAGTCAATCATCTTAACCTCTGGCTGGAGGTTTCCATGAGGGGCGCAGCCCAAGACAGTGTCCAAAATCAGCTCGTTTGCCCCTCATTTGTCTAAAGAAAGGGTAGCCTGGACACCGTTTCTGTGAACCAGGAGTGAACAAATAAGCCTGCCGTTAATACTTCTGTGTTTCTCCAATTTGAGGCCTACTGATTTTAGGTATCGATTCTTTAGGTGATTTAGAGTCATGCGAAAACACAAGCACCTCTGCAGGGCTTTGAAGAACTCATTTGACCCAAAGAATCCCTATTGTCATTTGATGGAGTGCAGGAACCTAACAGAGGAAGGCAAGAGACTTCATCCACAATGAATGAAATTTTTTGCCATTTTGGTTTTGGAAGCTCACATGGGATCATTCTTAAGATCCATCAGGTGCTGAGAATCTAAGTCACAGCCACACACAGGCCCAAGAGGCTGATAAAGACACATCCCTTTCCAAAGCAATTAAGCAAAGAGCCACAGGTGAGGCCCATTCATTTCCATTTGAAAACTGTTTTCTTCAGGCTTCACAAAGGGGTGGCCTGAGGCAAAGACCTTCCTGACATTCAGTGCAAGACAACAATAAGTAAGCAAAAGGCCCAAAGCAAGGTTTCTGCACTGAGATTTTCCTGGTCACACTGATATCTGAGTTTTCTGAGATGCTCGCCATTCTCTTCAGCTATCCAGTACATGGCCATGTCACAGAGCTTGGAGGTGGTACATATTTTGGACACAAATCCATGAGCCTATTCTGGAGAGTGGCCAGAATTCAGGAAGAAAACTACAACTTAGAAAGATAGCAGGTGTTGCACATCGATAAGACAAGCTGCAGTCCATTCATATATTGGGCATGGGAAGATTTATACTAGACAGGACACATCCATTAATGCATTCTCTTTTCTAATGTCTACAACAACGGACACAGTGGGATACACAGAAACAGAAACACTCGCCGTGTCAAATGACTTACTAGAAACTGTCCACTCCAAACCAAACAAACCGCCTTTTCTATCTATTCTCAGAACATGAGACAAAACAACAAACCCACACCCACTCCCACAAAGGCACCTCCTTCCCCCAAGTATGTCTGTGACTATCCGGAGTGTCCTCTGACTGGTGGGCCTTACTATGTTCCCCCGAAATGGCCTGTCTTCTCTCAGATCTTGTTTCCTTGACCAACTCTGTGAAGATGTCAGGAAAAAGTGGTTAGCCACTACCTGTTTTCTCAGGAACGGTCCATCTTCAGAGCTCTCCTGGCATTTGGCCATCCTCACATCATTAGGTACCAAGAAAACTGACTCTGTCCTTGGTAAATCCAAACAAGTGAGCCCACTGGGACTGGGACTGGGACTGCCTCTGAGTGCCTGGCTTCTTGGATACCAAGTTCAGAGAGTTCCATCACCAAGGAAATGAGGTATGTCACATTCTTTGGAACTGAATGAGGTCACTGCCTTGGCAACCACTTTGTCCTAACAGTTGCTTCCAAGGGTAACATAAGATGGAGGTTGCCAGAACTTCCTGTGACACTTTCATAAGGTAGAATGTATATCACCATTGGCACCCGGGAACAGCTCCCACTCAGCCCTGGTTTGGTCCATCTTCTGTACAATAAGAAGAGAGAGAGGCAGATTCAGACACATCCCTTCATCGTGACCAGGTTGTTTGCCATGGAAGATGACTTTTGCTCTCTCAGGTGCTTCATACCTGCCTACAACTTCTCCAGGTATCATTTGTGCATGGACATTTGAGGTTCTCATCAGGTGGAAGGTCCCCAACTTTCCTGTATTGTAAGAACCACTCTGTCCCTGCTCTTCTGTAAAATGATTGAGGGAACAGTGTATACTTGGGGTTAAAAACAGGTTTGATTTGGGTTACGAGTGATTCTGTGTGATGAATAATGGTATTGGGAACCTGCAATATTTACAAGAATATAGAGGTGAAATATAAGTAGGAAAACAGAAATCTAGGTATGATTTGAAGCCCAGAAGGGTTTTGCCCTTGATTGGGATACTTAGCTTTGAATGATGTTCTGCAAAGATGCCTCAGATAATTCGATATACAATGGCATAGGACCTTGTACATTGGATGATTGAATTTAGAAGAGAACATCCAGTCAAAAAGGGATATTCAATAGGATTAGGAAGATAGTCGGTAGGTTTAGGAAGAAGAGTGAGTATAGAATTTGGACCAAAAGTTCTTTAGCAATAGACTTTCGGTTGTTGAGTGAATGTAAATGTCAGCACATATGAAGAGTCAGTCACTATGTTGAACTGGGGAAAATATGTAGAAAAGCAGATATCAATAGAAATATTAGGAAATCAGGCAAAGTATAAAGTGAGTGATAGAATTAGACATTTTCAACAGGGTTGAGTTTGAATATATAAATTAGGAAAAAAACAAATATGTAGTCACCAATAGGATTGACAATTGACAGCATTAGGCAACCTGGACATGGATGTTTTTAGAAATCCATGTTCACTTTCCATTTAGGCTTTGGTACAATCATAAGTGTGACCTTTCCATTTTTTGTCCAGAATATTACTGTGATAATGAGGTGACATGAGTATTTCTTTCACCATTTCTGGGAGCAATATATTGAAGATGTAAAATGAGAATCGGGGTTACAAAGAGATGTACCCTGTTTCTAGGAATATAGAGAAAAAGCATGAATAGACCATACTGTGAATAAATAATATAACTTTATTGAACTTTAAATAATGAACTGAACTGATATCTGAAAAATTAAAGGAAATCGTATATTGATATACAATCATTCATTCCAACCAGGTATATATGTAATGGAAATATTTGTGTTTTGGTTTATCATGAAGAGTGTGTGACGTTGGCTTCAAAATGATTATGGAAATTCAAAATAATGTGTTTGGAAAGAAGTCTCATGAAAAGACCAGTCAAGAATCCCTGACAATACATGTGTTCTGAAGCAAGAAGTGGTGAAAGTTGAAACAAATGCTTATTAATTTGTGAACTTGTGGATGAAATGTATATCCTGTGATGTGCAAAAACTGAAGAAACAATAATGTACCAGTGTCGAATACAAATGAATGACAAATTACATATCATGTCCCATAGGAGTCTACTTGCATTGATGTTCGACTGGGTCAGTTACTGTAGAATAATTAGGATTTGTATGCAACATTCACTGAAGTTAGTTTTCAGTACTAGGAAACAAATATGTATTTCAGGTGGATGAATATTTCTGATTATCATCTTGTGAAAAGTGGATTATAAATCCACATACATGAACATGAATGAATTTAGAGAGTGTATATTAGACACATATATTTCATATTTTGAAAAATTTGGAGAGTATATCTATATCTATATCTATATCTATACACACACACACACACACACACACACAAAACTCACAGACATTAAAAAGTACCAATATAAATGCCAATCGAAATTCATCAGTAAATATGTATCATCCACAAATGCAAAAATATTTATTTTACTGAACATGAGCTAATGAATAATGTTGTTCTACTAGGACGCTCTCCTATAGGTTGAATTTTCATTTCCAACAGCATTTAGGAGGAGTGAACTCTTCTCACAATTTGTATCTGCCAAGACAGCCACCTCACAAAAATGTACGTGTGATACCTGGTAGGATTCTATATATGCATATAAATATACGTGTGTGAAGAGACTACAGAAAAAGGAAACAAGAATTCACATATTTGTTAAGTTTAAAACACATGGAGAATATTTCAAATAAATTTGACTAGATTTATAACTCCTACCTTATATAATGCAAATGTCAAGTCCAACTATACAACATGTCTCCTCTGAAGTACTTGTATTTCTAATGTGTTGGGTTAATTTTCTCCATTATATTAGGATGAATAGTCTGAGTCTACTAGGTATGGGTTAGTGTCAGGGATTCAGTATTTCGAATGGAAAATTGGAAAATGAATCCAATGTGTATGTAAATATATGCTGCACAAATATCCTCCCGCTCTCATCCAGAACAATGCCTTGACATTACCTTCACCCCAAGTAAGACACAATTAGAGGAGAAGAGTTACAAAATCAGTGAATACATATCTGGAATGGAAAATGCTCAGGAGTTCACAACCTTGGAGGTGGTAGAGGAGTTTCCAAAACTAAGGGACAGGGTAAACACTCCACAAACATGGAGCTCTGCTGGCCTAAAAACTTTTTGAGAAACTGCCTCTGAGCTTCCACACTTGAAATATATGTTGTTTTCAGGAGATTTGGCTTCCTCTGTAGTGAGAACATCAAAGCTGGGTCTGCATCTATGTGACCTGGAGGACATGGTTTCTTATTTTCCAATGAACAAGATGAAGCAGTGCTGAATCCTCTCTTTGTAGGTAAACTGAGGCCACTGGGGACTAAGTGTCTCCCCGTGTGGACTGTGAAGCCATTTGGTCCTCTTCCACTTTTTGTGGTGTTTTTGCTGCTGCACTGTGAGTTTGGTATTTGTTTCACGAAATACTAGGAGCTAAACTGGGACACAGTGCTGGAGGGAGTTCTGTCACGTGTGGTGGGTCAGGGTCTGCAAGAGAATGCACCAACTAGGCTCCTATCTCTCACAGCTTGCCCCATTGCCCCCTTGTCCATATCAACCTGATTCTTAATTTTCCTCTGAAAACTCTCCATATAACAAGATGCCTTTACATATAAGGGTCTGTTGGCTGCACCATGTCAGTTACAAGCCATTTGGAATCCAATGGTAGATCCACATGGCCCTACCACGGATGTTTTATCAAACACCTCCCCACCACTGCTCTAGACCCACTACTCAGCAGGCTCCAAATTTCTGGCATCTCTGTTCTACACCATTTTCATGAAACTCAGTAAATCAAGGCACTGTCTGGTATACTCATGATCAGCAACAGGACATCCAATGTTTCTCCAGTGCCACCTGGTCATAGGAATTTCAAAAATTTCATGGTATTTATCTAGCCATTTTTCAAGCATGATGTTGGAGGCACTGTGGGTTTCAGTTCATTCAGCAAACATTAAATGGTGAGGAAGCTCATTTCAATGAAATCTCTGGAGAACTCTCACAGGCAAGGCTTCCCAAAGAGTGGACAAAAGGTCACATTAGGCCAGGCCCATTGAGGTCTACAATGTGAGGTCCATGTGTGTTTTGACTCTCAACTATGGCTGCCATTTCTTTAAGAATAAAATCATGTGATATCCTTGCTGAGATTCCCAGGCCTCTGTGGAAATCCACCCGGGGCCTAGGTCTCAGTTTCCAAGAGCGACTTTCATGCGTGGCCTCTTAAAATCCCAACAAAATTCATGGCAATGCTTCTCTGAGTTCAGTTCCAAAACCCAGTCTCTAAGGGGAATCACACCAGAGTTCAAGCCCACGTGGACCCAGTCATTTTTTCCAATGCCACACAAATGACCAAAATTAAAACCAAAACACTCCCACATGGCCCTCATCTTATTTCATATAGTCAATCATCTTAACCTCTGGCTGGAGGTTTCCATGAGGGGCGCAGCCCAAGACAGTGTCCAAAATCAGCTCGTTTGCCCCTCATTTGTCTAAAGTCAGGGTAGCCTGGACACCGTTTCTGTGAACCAGGAGTGAACAAATAAGCCTGCCGTTAATACTTCTGTGTTTCTCCAATTTGAGGCCTACTGATTTTAGGTATCGATTCTTTAGGTGATTTAGAGTCATGCGAAAACACAAGCACCTCTGCAGGGCTTTGAAGAACTCATTTGACCCAAAGAATCCCTATTGTCATTTGATGGAGTGCAGGAACCTAACAGAGGAAGGCAAGAGACTTCATCCACAATGAATGAAATTTTTTGCCATTTTGGTTTTGGAAGCTCACATGGGATCATTCTTAAGATCCATCAGGTGCTGAGAATCTAAGTCACAGCCACACACAGGCCCAAGAGGCTGATAAAGACACATCCCTTTCCAAAGCAATTAAGCAAAGAGCCACAGGTGAGGCCCATTCATTTCCATTTGAAAACTGTTTTCTTCAGGCTTCACAAAGGGGTGGCCTGAGGCAAAGACCTTCCTGACATTCAGTGCAAGACAACAATAAGTAAGCAAAAGGCCCAAAGCACGGTTTCTGCACTGAGATTTTCCTGGTCACACTGATATCTGAGTTTTCTGAGATGCTCGCCATTCTCTTCAGCTATCCAGTACATGGCCATGTCACAGAGCTTGGAGGTGGTACATATTTTGGACACAAATCCATGAGCCTATTCTGGAGAGTGGCCAGAATTCAGGAAGAAAACTACAACTTAGAAAGATAGCAGGTGTTGCACATCGATAAGACAAGCTGCAGTCCATTCATATATTGGGCATGGGAAGATTTATACTAGACAGGACACATCCATTAATGCATTCTCTTTTCTAATGTCTACAACAACGGACACAGTGGGATACACAGAAACAGAAACACTCGCCATGTCAAATGACTTACTAGAAACTGTCCACTCCAAACCAAACAAACCGCCTTTTCTATCTATTCTCAGAACATGAGACAAAACAACAAACCCACACCCACTCCCACAAAGGCACCTCCTTCCCCCAAGTATGTCTGTGACTATCCGGAGTGTCCTCTGACTGGTGGGCCTTACTATGTTCCCCGAAATGGCCTGTCTTCTCTCAGATCTTGTTTCCTTGACCAACTCTGTGAAGATGTCAGGAAAAAGTGGTTAGCCACTACCTGTTTTCTCAGGAACGGTCCATCTTAAGAGCTCTCCTGGCATTTGGCCATCCTCACATCATTAGGTACCAAGAAAACTGACTCTGTCCTTGGTAAATCCAAACAAGTGAGCCCACTGGGACTGGGACTGGGACTGCCTCTGGGTGCCTGGCTTCTTGGATACCAAGTTCAGAGAGTTCCATCACCAAGGAAATGAGGTATGTCACATTCTTTGGAACTGAATGAGGTCACTGCCTTGGCAACCACTTTGTCCTAACAGTTGCTTCCAAGGGTTACATAAGATGGAGGTTGCCCCTACCTCCTGAGACACTTTCATAAGGTAGAATGTATATCACCATTGGCACACGGGAACAGCTCTCCACTCATCCCTGGTTCGGTCCATCTTCTGTACAATAAGAAGAGAGAGAGGCAGATTCAGACACATCCCTTCATCCTGACCAGGTTGTTTGCCATGGAAGATGACTTTTGCTCTCTCCGGTGCTTCATACCTGCCTACAACTTCTCCAGGTATCATTTGTGCATGGACATTTGAGGTTCTCATCAGGTGGAAGGTCCCCAACTTTCCTGTATTGTAAGAACCACTCTGTCCCTGCTCTTCTGTAAAATGATTGAGGGAACAGTGTATACTTGGGGTTAAAAACAGGTTTGATTTGGGTTACGAGTGATTCTGTGTGATGAATAATGGTATTGGGAACCTGCAATATTTACAAGAATATAGAGGTGAAATATAAGTAGGAAAACAGAAATCTAGGTATGATTTGAAGCCCAGAAGGGTTTTGCCCTTGATTGGGATACTTAGCTTTGAATGATGTTCTGCAAAGATGCCTCAGATAATTCGATATACAATGGCATAGGACCTTGTACATTGGATGATTGAATTTAGAGAGAACATCCAGTCAAAAAGGGATATTCAATAGGATTAGGAAGATAGTCGGTAGGTTTTGGAAGAAGAGTGAGTATAGAATTTGGACCAAAAGTTCTTTAGCAATAGACTTTCGGTTGTTGAGTGAATGTAAATGTCAGCACATATGAAGAGTCAGTCACTATGTTGAACTGGGGAAAATATGTAGAAAAGCAGATATCAATAGAAATATTAGGAAATCAGGCAAGGTATAAAGTGAGTGATAGAATTAGACATTTTCAACAGGGTTGAGTTTGAATATATAAATTAGGAAAAAAACAAATATGTAGTCACCAATAGGATTGACAATTGACAGCATTAGGCAACCTGGACATGGATGTTTTTAGAAATCCATGTTCACTTTCCATTTAGGCTTTGGTACAATCATAAGTGTGACCTTTCCATTTTTTGTCCAGAATATTACTGTGATAATGAGGTGACATGAGTATTTCTTTCACCATTTCTGGGAGCAATATATTGAAGATGTAAAATGAGAATTGGGGTTACAAAGAGGTGTACCCTGTTTCTAGGAATATAGAGAAAAAGCATGAATAGACCATACTGTGAATAAATAATATAACTTTTTTGAACTTTAAATAATGAACTGAACTGATATCTGAAAAATTAAAGGAAATCGTATATTGATATACAATCATTCATTCCAACCAGGTATATATGTAATGGAAATATTTGTGTTTTGGTTTATCATGAAGAGTGTGTGACGTTGGCTTCAAAATGATTATGGAAATTCAAAATAATGTGTTTGGAAAGAAGTCTCATGAAAAGACCAGTCAAGAAACCCTGACAATACATGTGTTCTGAAGCAAGAAGTGGTGAAAGTTGAAACAAATGCTTATTAATTTGTGAACTTGTGGATGAAATGTATATCCTGTGATGTGCAAAAACTGAAGAAAAAATAATGTACCAGTGTCGAATACAAATGAATGACAAATTACATATCATGTCCCATAGGAGTCTACTTGCATTGATGTTAGACTGGGTCAGTTACTGTAGAATAATTAGGATTTGTATGCACCATTCACTGAAGTTAGTTTTCAGTACTAGGAATCAAATATGTATTTCAGGTGGATGAATATTTCTGATTATCATCTTGTGAAAATTGGATTATAAATCCACATACATGAACATGAATGAATTTAGAGAGTGTATATTAGACACATATATTTCATATTTTGAAAAATTTGGAGAGTATATCTATATCTATATCTATATCTATACACACACACACACACACACACACACACACACACAACTCACAGACATTAAAAAGTACCAATATAAATGCCAATCGAAATTCATCAGTAAATATGTATCATCCACAAATGCAAAAATATTTATTTTACTGAACATGAGCTAATGAATAATGTTGTTCTACTAGGACGCTCTCCTATAAGTTGAATTTTCATTTCCAACAGCATTTAGGAGGAGTGAACTCTTCTCACAATTTGTATCTGCCAAGACAGCCACCTCACAAAAATGTACGTGTGATACCTGGTAGGATTCTATATATGCATATAAATATACGTGTGTGAAGAGACTACAGAAAAAGGAAACAAGAATTCACATATTTGTTAAGTTTAAAACACATGGAGAATATTTCAAATAAATTTGACTAGATTTATAACTCCTACCTTATATAATGCAAATGTCAAGTCCAACTATACAACATGTCTCCTCTGAAGTACTTGTATTTCTAATGTGTTGGGTTAATTTTCTCCATTATATTAGGATGAATAGTCTGAGTCTACTAGGTATGGGTTAGTGTCAGGGATTCAGTATTTCGAATGGAAAATTGGAAAATGAATCCAATGTGTATGTAAATATATGCTGCACAAATATCCTCCCGCTCTCATCCAGAACAATGCCTTGACATTACCTTCACCCCAAGTAAGACACAATTAGAGGAGAAGAGTTACAAAATCAGTGAATACATATCTGGAATGGAAAATGCTCAGGAGTTCACAACCTTGGAGGTGGTAGAGGAGTTTCCAAAACTAAGGGACAGGGTAAACACTCCACAAACATGGAGCTCTGCTGGCCTAAAAACTTTTTGAGAAACTGCCTCTGAGCTTCCACACTTGAAATATATGTTGTTTTCAGGAGATTTGGCTTCCTCTGTAGTGAGAACATCAAAGCTGGGTCTGCATCTATGTGACCTGGAGGACATGGTTTCTTATTTTAAAATGAACAAGATGAAGCAGTGCTGAATCCTCTCTTTGTAGGTAAACTGAGGCCACTGGGGACTAAGTGTCTCCCTGTGTGGACTGTGAAGCCATTTTGTCCTCTTCCACTTTTTGTGGTGTTTTTGCTGCTGCACTGTGAGTTTGGTATTTGTTTCACGAAATACTAGGAGCTAAACTGGGACACAGTGCTGGAGGGAGTTCTGTCACGTGTGGTGGGTCAGGGTCTGCAAGAGAATGCACCAACTAGGCTCCTATCTCTCACAGCTTGCCCCATTGCCCCCTTGTCCATATCAACCTGATTCTTAATTTTCCTCTGAAAACTCTCCATATAACAAGATGCCTTTACATATAAGGGTCTGCTGGCTGCACCATGTCAGTTACAAGCCATTTGGAATCCAATGGTAGATCCACATGGCCCTACCACGGATGTTTTAAAAACACCTCCCCACCACTGCTCTAGACCCACTACTCAGCAGGCTCCAAATTTCTCGCATCTCTGTTCTACACCATTTTCATGAAACTCAGTAAATCAAGGCACTGTCTGGTATACTCATGATCAGCAACAGGACATCCAATGTTTCTCCAGTGCCACCTGGTCATAGGAATTTCAAAAATTTCATGGTATTTATCTAGCCATTTTTCAAGCATGAAGTTGGAGGCACTGTGGGTTTCAGTTCATTCAGCAAACATTAAATGGTGAGGAAGCTCATTTCAATGAAATCTCTGGAGAACTCTCACAGGCATGGCTTCCCAAAGAGTGGACAAAAGGTCACATTAGGCCAGGCCCATTGAGGTCTACAATGTGAGGTCCATGTGTGTTTTGACTCTCAACTATGGCTGCCATTTCTTTAAGAATAAAATCATGTGATATCCTTGCTGAGATTCCCAGGCCTCTGTGGAAATCCACCCGGGGCCTAGGTCTCAGTTTCCAAGAGCGACTTTCATGCGTGGCCTCTTAAAATCCCAACAAAATTCATGGCAATGCTTCTCTGAGTTCAGTTCCAAAACCCAGTCTCTAAGGGGAATCACACCAGAGTTCAAGCCCACGTGGACCCAGTCATTTTTTCCAATGCCACACAAATGACCAAAATTAAAACCAAAACACTCCCACATGGCCCTCATCTTATTCCGTATAGTCAATCATCTTAACCTCTGGCTGGAGGTTTCCATGAGGGGCGCAGCCAATGGCAGTGTCCAAAATCAGCTCGTTTGCCCCTCATTTGCCTAACGTCAGGGTAGCCTGGACACCGTTTCTGTGAACCAGGAGTGAACAAATAAGCCTGCCGTTAATACTTCTGTGTTTCTCCAATTTGAGGCCTACTGATTTTAGGTATCGATTCTTTAGGTGATTTAGAGTCATGCGAAAACACAAGCACCTCTGCAGGGCTTTGAAGAACTCATTTGACCCAAAGAATCCCTATTGTCATTTGATGGAGTGCAGGAACCTAACAGAGGAAGGCAAGAGACTTCATCCACAATGAATGAAATTTTTTGCCATTTTGGTTTTGGAAGCTCACATGGGATCATTCTTAAGATCCATCAGGTGCTGAGAATCTAAGTCACAGCCACACACAGGCCCAAGAGGCTGATAAAGACACATCCCTTTCCAAAGCAATTAAGCAAAGAGCCACAGGTGAGGCCCATTCATTTCCATTTGAAAACTGTTTTCTTCAGGCTTCACAAAGGGGTGGCCTGAGGCAAAGACCTTCTTGACATTCAGTGCAACACAACAATAAGTAAGCAAAAGGCCCAAAGCAGGGTTTCTGCACTGAGACTTTCCTGGTCACACTGATATCTGAGTTTTCTGAGATGCTCGCCATTCTCTTCAGCTATCCAGTACATGGCCATGTCACAGAGCTTGGAGGTGGTACATATTTTGGACACAAATCCATGAGCCTATTCTGGAGAGTGGCCAGAATTCAGGAAGAAAACAACAACTTATAAAGATAGCAGGTGTTGCACATTGATAAGACAAGCTGCAGTCCATTCATATATTGGGCAGGATGAATTATGGGATGATTTATACTAGACAGGACACATTCATTAATGCATTCTCTTTTCTAATGTCTACAACAACGGACACAGTGGGATACACAAAACACTCGCCGTGTCAAATGACTTACTAGAAACTGTCCACTCCAAACCAAACAAACCACCTTTCCTATCTATTCTCAGAACATGAGACAAAACAACAAACACACACCCACTCCCACAAAGGCACCTCCTTCCCCCAAGTAGGTCTGTGACTATCCGGAGTGTCCTCTGAGTGGTGGGCCATACTATGTTCCCCCGAAATGGCCTGTCTTCTCTCAGATCTTGTTTCCTTGACCAACTTTGTGAAGATGTCAGAAAAAAGTGGTTAGCCACTACCTGTTTTCTCAGGAACGGTCCATCTTCAGAGCTCTCCTGGCATTTGGCCATCCTCACATCATTAGGTACCAAGAAAACTGACTCTGTCCTTGGTAAATCCAAACAAGTGAGCCCACTGGGACTGGGACTGGGACTGCATCTGGGTGCCTGGCTTCTTGGATACCAAGTTCAGAGAGTTCCATAACCAAGGAAATGAGGTATGTCACATTCTTTGGAACTGAATGAGGTCACTGCCTTGGCAACCACTTTGTCCTAACAGTTGCTTCCAAGGGTAACATTAGATGGAGGTTGCCCCTACTTCCTGTGACACTTTCATAAAGTAGAATGTATATCAACCATTGGCACCCGGGAACAGCTCTCCACTCAGGCCTGGTTTGGTCCATCTTCTCTACAATAAGAAGAGAGAGATTCAGATTCAGACACATCCCTTCATCCTGACCAGGTTGTTTGCCATGGAAGATGACTTTTGCTCTCTCAGGTGCTTCATACCTGCCTAGAACTTCTCCAGGTATCATTTGTGCATGGACATTTGAGGTTCTCATCAGGTGGAAGGTCCCCAACTTTCCTGTATTGTAAGAACCACTCTGTCCCTGCTCTTCTGTAAAATGATTGAGGGAACGGTGTATACTTGGGGTTAAAAACAGGTTTGATTTGGGTTACGAGTGATTCTGTGTGATGAATAATGGTATTGGGAACCTGCAATATTTACAAGAATATAGAGGTGAAATATAAGTAGGAAAACAGAAATCTAGGTATGATTTGAAGCCCAGAAGGGTTTTGCCCTTGATTGGGATACTTAGCTTTGAATGATGTTCTGCAAAGATGCCTCAGATAATTCGATATACAATGGCATAGGACCTTGTACATTGGATGATTGAATTTAGAAGAGAACATCCAGTCAAAAAGGGATATTCAGTAGGATTAGGAAGATAGTCGGTAGGTTTAGGAAGAAGAGTGAGTATAGGATTTGGACCAAAAGTTCTTTAGCAATAGACTTTCGGTTGTTGAGTGAATGTAAATGTCAGCACATATGAAGAGTCAGTCACTATGTTGAACTGGGGAAAATATGTAGAAAAGCAGATATCAATAGAAACATTACGAAATCAGGCAAAGTATAAAGTGAGTGATAGAATTAGACATTTTCAACAGGGTTGAGTTTGAGTATATAAATTAGGAAAAAAACAAATATGTAGTCACCAATAGGATTGACAATTGACAGCATTAGGCAACCTGGGCATGGATGTTTTTAGAAATCCATGTTCACTTTCCATTTAGGCTTTGGTACAATCATAAGTGTGACCTTTCCATTTTTTGTCCAGAATATTACTGTGATAATGAGGTGACATGAGTATTTCTTTCACCATTTCTGGGAGCAATATATTGAAGGTGTAAAATGAGAATCGGGGGTACAAAGAGGTGTACCCTGTTTCTAGGAACATAGAGAAAAAGCATGAATAGACCATACTGTGAATAAATAATATAACTTTTTTGAACTTTAAATAATGAATTAACTGATATCTGAAAAATTAAAGGAAATCATATATTGATATACAATCATTCATTCCAACCAGGTATATATCTAATGGAAATATTAGTGTTTTGGTTTATTATGAAGAGTGTGTGAGTTTTGCTTCAAAATGATTATGGAAATTCAAAATAATGTGTTTGGAAAGAAGTCTCATGAAAAGACCAGTCAAGAAACCCTGACAATACATGTGTTTTGAAGCAAGATGATTAAAGTTGAAACAAATGCTTATTAATTTGTGAACTTGTGGATGAAATGTATATCCTGTGATGTGCAAAAACTGAAGAAACAATAATGTACCAGTGTCGAATACAAATGAATGACACATTACATATCATGTCCCATAGGAGTCTACTTGCATTGATATTAGACTGGGTCAGTTACTGTAGAATAATTAGGATTTGTATGCACCATTCACTGAAGTTAGTTTTCAGTACTAGGAAACAAATATGTATTTCAGGTGGATGAATATTTCTGATTATCATCTTGTGAAAAGTTGATTATAAATCCACATACATGAACATGAATGAATTTAGAGTGTGTATATTAGACACATATATTTCATATTTTGAAAAATTTGGAGAGTATATCTATATCTATATCTATATCTATACACACACACACACACACACAACACTCACAGACATTAAAAAGTACCAATATAAATGCCAATCGAAATTCATCAGTAAATATGTATTATCCACAAATGCAAAAATATTTATTTTACTGAACATGAGTTAATGTATAATGTTTTTCTAATAGGACGCTCTCCTATAGGTTGAATTTTCATTTCCAACAGCATTTAGGAGGAGTGAACTCTTCTCACAATTTGTATCTGCCAAGACAGCCATCTCACAAAAATGTACGTGTGATACCTGGTAGGATTCTATATATGCATATAAATATACATGTGTGAATCGGCTACAGAAAAGGGAAACAAGAATTCACATATTTGTTAAGTTTAAAAACACATGAGAATATTTCAATTAAAATTTGACTAGATTTATAACTCCTACCTTATATAATGGAAATGTCAAGTCCAACTATACAACATGTCTCTGGAGAACCTTTGGATGTCCTGTTGTTTATCATGAGTATACTAGACAGTGCCTTGATTGACTGTGTTTCATGAAAATGATCTAGAACAGACATGCTCCTGAAAACAACATATATTTCAAGTGCCCAACCTCAGAGGCAGTTTATCAAGAAGTCCTTTAGGCCAGCAGAGCTCCATGTTTGTGGAGTTTTTAACCTGTCCCTTACTTATGGAAACTTCTCTACCACATCCAAGGTTGTGAACTCATGAGCATTTTCCATTCCTGTTATATATTCACAGATTTTATAACTCTTCTCCACTAATTGTGTCTTACTTGGGGCGAAGGTAATGTCAAGGCATTGTTCTGGATGAGAGAGGGAAAATATTTTGTGTAGCACATATTTGATAGACATTGGATTCTTTTTCCTATTTTCCATTCAAAATACTGAATCCCTGACACTAACACATACCCTACTAGACTCTGACTACTAATCCTAATATGATGGAGAAAAATAACCCAAATAGAACAGAAATACAAGCAGGTCAGAGGAGGCATGGTGTATTTTTGAAATTTTCTTTTGCATAATAAATGGTAGGTGTTATAAATCTAGTGAATTTTTATTTGGAATAGTTTTTCATGTGTTTTTAAAATTAACAAATATGTGAATCCCTGCCTCCCTTTGTCTGTAGCCTATACAGCACATGTATTTTTATATGTACATATTGAATCCTACCTGGTATCACACGTACATTTTTGTGAGGTTGCTGACTCGGCAGATATAAATTGTGTGAAGAGACTACCCCTCTTAAACGCTGTTGGAACTAAAAATTCAACCTATGGGTGAGCTTCCTAGTACAACAACATTATACATAATTTCATGTTCAGTAAAGTATATATTTTTGCATCAGTAGATGTTATATATTTCATTATAAATTTCATTTGGCATATATTGCTACTTTTTTATGTTTCTCTGTGTGTTTTTTTGGTATATATATATATATATATATATATATATATATATATATACTCACCTGATTTATCAAAACATGAAATATATGTGTCTTATATACACTCTCTACATTCATACATTCATTCATGTTCATGCATGAGGAAATATAATCAACTTTTCTCAAGATTATTATTGGAAATATTCATCCACCTGAAATACATATTTGTTTCCTTGTACTGACAACTCACTTCTGTGAATGGTGCATACAAATCCTAATAATTCTACAGTATCTGACCCAATTTAACATCAATGCAAGTAGATTCCTATGGGACATGATGTGTATTTTGACGTTCATTTATATTCCACACTGCTACATTAATATTTCTGCAGTTTTTGCACATCATAGGATATATATTTCATCCACAAGTTCACAACTTTATAGGTATTTTTTCACTTTTAATCATTTCCTGCTTCAGAACACATGTATTCCTCCCGGTTTCTTGACTGGTCTTTTCATGAGACTTCTCTGCAAACACATTTTTTTTTTAATTTCATAATCAGTTTTGAAGCAAAACTCACACACTTTTCATGATAAACCATAAATCTAATATCACCATTAGATGCATAACTGTTTGGAATGGATGATTGTATATCAATATTAGGTTTCCTCTATATTTTCAGAAATCAATTCAATCCATTATTTAAAGTTCGAACCAGTTATATTATTTATTCACAGTATGGTCTATTCATGCATTATCTCTATATTCATAGGCACAAGGTACACCTATTTGTACCCCCAATTAATTTATACGTCTTCAAAATATTGCTTTCCTACATATTTTACCCAGTTCATCATTGTGACTGACTCTTCACATGTGCTGACATTTACATTCACTCTCTACCTGAAACCCTATTGCTAAAGAACTTTTGGTCCAAATCCTATACTCACTCTTTTATCTAAACCCACCGACTATTTTCCTAATCCTACCGAATATCCCTTTTTGACTGGATGTTCTCTTCCACATTCAATCATCCAAATTAGAAGGTCCTATGCCATAGTATATTGATTTAACTGAGACAACTGTGCAGGACATAAATCAATGCTAAGTATCCCAATCAAGGGCCCAATGCCCTTCTGGGCTTCAAAACTTACCTAGATTTCTGTTTTCATACTTATATTTCACCTATATATTCTTATAAATATCGCAGGTTCCTAATACAAATATTCATTCCAGAGAATGATTCCTAACCCAAATTGAACATGTTATTAACCCTAACCATACACTTTTCCCTCAATCTAATTTTACAGAAGAGCAGGGACAGAGTTGGTCTTACAATACAGGAATATAGGCGATCTTCCAGCTGCTGAAAACCTAAAAGTTCCATGCTGAAATGATCCTTGGAGAAGATGTAGGCATCTATGAAGGACATGAGAGAGCAAAAGTCATCTTCCATGGCAAACAACCTGGTCAGGTTGATGGGATGTGTCTGAATTAGCCTCTCTCTTCCTAATGTAGAGAAGATGGACCAAACCATGCCTGTGTGGAGAGCTGTTCCCCGGTGCCTATGGTTGATATACCATTCTAACATATGAATGAGTCACAGCAAGTAGAGGCAGCCTCCATCTTTTGGGAACCATGTAAGCAACTGTTAAAACAAAGTGGTTTCCAAGGCAGTGACTTCATTCAGATCTTGAAGAAAGTGACATCACCTTACAGTTTTGGTAATGAAAGTCTGTGATCTTGGGATCCAGGAAACCAGGCACACAGAGTCAAACCCACTCCATGTCCCAGTGGGCTAACTTGTTTGGATTTAACAAGACAGAGTTACTCTTTCTTTGTACCTACTGATGTGAGGACAGCCAAATGCCTGGAAACTATGAAGACTGGCCTTTCCAGAGAAAGCAGGTAGTTTCTCACCATGGGCTCCTGACAACATCACAGAGTTGGCCAAAGAGAACAGATTGGAGACAGAACACGCCATTTTGGGGGAACATAGTATGGCCCACAAGTCAGAGGACACTCCGGATAGTCACAGACCTACTTGGGGAAAGGAGGTGACTTTTTGGGTGTGAGTGTGAGTTTGTGGTTTTGTCTCATGTTCTGAGAATAGTTAGGAAAGCTGGTTTGTTTGTTTTGGAGTGGACTGTGTCTAGTAAGTCCTTTGACAAGGTGAGTGTTTCTGTGTCTATATATCATACTGTGTCCGTGATTGTAGACATTAGAAAAGAGAATGCATCAATGGATGTGTCCTGTCTACAAGAAAGCTTCAAAGCATTCATCCTGTGCAATTAATGAATGGACTGCAGGTTGCCGTATGGATGGGCAACTCCTGCCATCTTTCTAAATTCCTGTTTTCTTCCTGAATTCTGGACACTCTCCAGAATACGCTCATGATTTTGTGTCCAAGATATGTACCACCTCCATCTCTGTGACATGGCCATGTACTGGATAGCTGAAGGGAATGGCGAGTATCTCAGAAAACTCAGATATCAGTATGCCCAAGAAAGTCTCAGTGGAGAAACCCTGCTTTGGGCCTTTTGCTTACGTATTCTGTTGCCCTGAATGTCAGGAAGGTCTTTGCCTCAGGCCACACTTTGTGAAGCCTGCAGAAAATAGTTTTCAAATGGAAAAGAATGGTCATTACCTGTGCCTCTTTGCTTAATTGCTTTGGAAATGGATGTTTCTGAATCAGCCTCTCAGCCCTATGTGAGGCTGTGGCTTAGATTCACAGCACATGATGGGTCTAAAGAAAAATCCCATGTGTGCATCCCAAACCAAAATGGGCAAAAGAGCTGTCAGAGTGGTTCTTACAATACAGGAAAGTTGGGGACCTTCCACCTGATGAGAACTTCAAATGTCCATGCACAAATGATACCTGGAGAAGTTCTAGGCAGGTATGAAGCACCTGAGAGAGCAAAAGTCATCTTCCATGGCAAACAACCTGGTCAGGATGAAGGGATGTGTCTGAATCTGAATCTCTCTGTTCTTATTGTAGAGAAGATGGACCTAACCAGGCCTGAGTGGAGAGCTGTTCCCGGGTGCCAATGGTTGATATACATTCTACCTTATGAAAGTGTCACAGGAAGTAGGGGCAACCTCCATCTTATGTTACCCTTGGAAGCAACTGTTAGGACAAAGTGGTTGCCAAGGCAGTGACCTCATTCAGTTCCAAAGAATGTGACATACCTCATTTCCTTGGTGATGGAACTCTCTGAACTTGGTATCCAAGAAGCCAGGCACCCAGAGGCAGTCCCAGTCCCAGTCCCAGTGGGCTCACTTCTTTGGATTTACCAAGAACAGAGTCAGTTTTCTTGGTACCTAATGATGTGAGGATGGCCAAATGCCAGGAGAGCTCTGAAGATGGAACGTTCCTGAGAAAACAGGTAGTGGCTAACCACTTTTTCCTGACATCTTCACAGAGTTGGTCAAGGAAAGAATGTCTGAGAGAAGACAGGCCATTTCGGGGGAACATAGTATGGCCCACCAGTCAGAGGACACTCCGGATAGTCACAGACCTACTTGGGGGAAGGAGGTGCCTTTGTGGGAGTGGGTGTGGGTTTGTTGTTTTGTCTCATGTTCTGAGAATAGATAGGATAGGAGGTTTGTTTGGTTTGGAGTGGACAGTTTCTAGTAAGTCATTTGACACGGCGAGTGTTTCTGTTTCTGTGTATCCCACTGTGTCTGTTGTTGTAGACATTAGAAAAGAGAATGCATTAATGGATGTGTCCTGTCTAGTATAAATCTTCCCATAATTCATCCTGCCCAATATATGAATGGACTGCAGCTTGTCTTATCAATGTGCAACACCTGCTATCTTTCTAAGTTGTTGTTTTCTTCCTGAATTCTGGCCACTCTCCAGAATAGGCTCATGGATTTGTGTCCAAAATATGTACCACTGCCAAGCTCTGTGACATGGCCATGTACTGGATAGCTGAAGAAGAATGGCGAGCATCTCAGAAAACTCAGATATCAGTGTGACCAGAAAAATCTCAGTGCAGAAACCCTGCTTTGGGCCTTTTGCTTACTTATTGTTGTGTTGCACTGAATGTCAGGAAGGTCTTTGCCTCATGCCACCCCTTTGTGAAGCCTGAAGAAAACAGTTTTCAAATGAAATGAATGGGCCTCACCTGTGGCTATTTGGCTTAATTGCTTTGAAAGAGATGTGTCTTTATCAGCCTTTGGACCTGTGTGTGGCTGTGACTTAGATTCTCAGCACCTGATAGATCTTAAGAATGATCCCATGTGAGCTTCCAAGACCAAAATGGCAAAAAATATCATTCATTGTGGATGAAGTCTCTTGCCTTCTCTGTTAGGTTCTGCACTCCATCAAATGAGAATAGGGATTCTTTGGGTCAAATGAGTTCTTCAAAGCCCTGCAGAGGTGCTTGTGTTTTCACATGACTCTAAATCACCTAAAGAATTGATACCTAAAATCAGTAGGCCTCAAATTGGAGAAACAAAGAAGTATTAAAGGCAGGCTCATTTGTTCACTCCTGGTTCACAGAAACGGTGTCCAGGCTACCCTGACTTTAGGCAAATGAGGGGCAAAGGAGCTGATTTTGGACACTGTCTTGGGCTGCGCTTTCATGGAAACCTCCAGCCAGAGGTTAAGATGATTGACTATATGGAATAAGATGAGGGCCATGTGGGAGTGTTTTGGTTTTGATTTTGGTCATTTGTGTGGCATTGGAAAAAATGACTGGGTACATGTGGGCTTGAACTCTGGTGTGATTCCCCTTAGAGACTGGATTTTGGAAGTGAACTCAGAGAAGCATTGCCATGAATTTTGTTGGGATTTTAAGATGCCATGCATGAAAGTCGCTCTTGGAAACTGAGACCTAGGCCCCGGGTGGATTTCCACAGAGGCCTGGGAATCTCAGCAAGGATATCACATGATTTTATTCTTAAAGAAATGGCAGCCATAGTTGAGAGTCAAAACACACATGGACCTCACATTGTAGACCTCAATGGGCCTGGCCTAATGTGACCGTTTGTCCACTCTTTGGGAAGCCGTGCCTGTGAGAGTTCTCCAGAGATTTCATTGAAATGAGCTTCCTCACCATTTAATGTTTGCTGAATGAACTGAAATCCACAGTGCCTCCAACTTCATGCTTGAAAAATGGCTAGATAAATACCATGAAATTTTTGAAATTCCTATGACCAGGTGGCACTGGAGAAACACTGCATGTCCTGTTGCTGATCATGATTATACCAGACAGTGCCTTGACTTACTGAGTTTCATGAAAATGGTGTAGAACAGAGATGCCAGTAAGTTGGAGCCTGCTGAGTAGTGGGTCTAGAGCAGTGGTGGGGAGGTGTTTGATAAAACATCCGTGGTAGGGCCATGTGGATCTACCATTGGATTCCAAATGGCTTGTAACTGACATGGTGCAGCCAGCAGACCCTTGTATGTAAAGGCATCTTGTTACATGGACAGTTTTCAGAGGAAAATTAAGAATCAGGTTGATATGGACAAGGGGGCAATGGGGCAAGCTGTGAGAGATAGGAGCCTAGTTGGTGCATTCTCTTGCAGACCCTGACCCACCACACGTGACAGAACTCCCTCCAGCACTGTGTCCCAGTTTAGCTCCTAGTATTTCGTGAAACAAATACCAAACTCACAGTGCAGCAGCAAAAACACCACAAAAAGTGGAAGAGGACCAAATGGCTTCACAGTCCACACGGGGAGACACTTAGTCCCCAGTGGCCTCAGTTTACCTACAAAGAGAGGATTCAGCACTGCTTCATCTAGTTCATTGGAAATAAGAAACCATGTCCTCCAGGTCACATAGATTCAGACCCAGCTTTGATGGTCTCACTACAAAGGAAGCCAAATCTCCTGAAAACAACATATATTTCAAGTGTAAAACTCAGTGGCAGTTTCTCAAAAAATTTTTAGGCCAGCAGAGCTCCATGTTTGTGCAGTGTTTACCCTGTCCCTTAGTTTTGGAAACTGCTCTACCACCTCCAAGGTTGTGAACTCCTCAGCATTTTCCATTCCAGATATGTATTCACTGATTTTGTAACTCTTCTCCTCTAATTGTGTCTTACTTGGGGTGAAGGTAATGACAAGGCATTGTTCTGGATGAGAGCAGGAGGATATTTGTGCAGCATATATTTACATACACATTGGATTCATTTTCCAATTTTCCATTCGAAATACTGAATTTCTGACACTAACCCATACCTAGTAGACTCAGACTATTCATCCTAATATAATGGAGAAAATTAACCCAACACAATAGAAATACAAGCACTTCAGAGGAGACATGTTGTATTGTTGGACTTGACATTTGCATTATATAAGGGAGGAGTTATAAATCTAGTCAAATTTTAATTGAAATATTCTCCATGTGTTTTTAAACTTAACAAATATGTGAATTCTTGTTTCCCTTTTCTGTAGCCTATTCACACATGTATATTTATATGCATATATAGAATCCTACCAGGTATCACACGTACATTTTTGTGAGGTGGCTGTCTTGGCAGATACAAATTGTGAGAAGAGTTCACTCCTCCTAAATGCTGTTGGAAATGAAAATTCAACCTATAGGAGAGCGTCCTAGTAGAACAACATTATACATTAACTCATGTTAAGTAAAATAAATATTTTTGCATTTGTGGATGATATATATTTACTGATGAATTCGATTGGCATTTATATTGGTACTTTTTAATGTCTGTGAGTGTTTTGTGTGTGTGTTTGTGTGTGTGTGTGTGTGGATATAGATATAGATATAGATATAGATATAGATATAGATATACTCTCCAAATTTTTCAAAATATGAAATATATGTGTCTAATATACACTCTCTAAATTCATTCATGTTCATGTATGTGGATTTATAATCAACTTTTCACAAGATTATAATCAGAAATATTCATCCACCTGAAATACATATTTGTTTCCTAGTACTGAAAACTAACTTCAGTGAATGGTGCATACAAATCCTAATTATTCTACAGTAACTGACCCAGTCTAACATCAATGCAAGTAGACTCCTATGGGACATGATATGTAATTTGTCATTCATTTGTATTCGACACTCTTACATTATTATTTCTTCAGTTTTTGCACATCATAAGATATACCTTTGCCAAGGCAGTGACCTCATTCAGTTCCAAAGAATGTGACATTACTCATTTCCTTGGTGATGGAACTCTCTGAACTTTGTATCCAAGGAGCCAGGCACCCAGAGGCAGTCCCAGTCCCAGTCCCAGTGGGCTCACTTGTTTGGATTTACCAAAGATAGAGTCAGTCATTCTTGGTACCTACTGAAGTGAGGATTACCAAATGCCTGGAGAGCTCTGAATAGGGAGCTTTCCTGAGAAAGCAGGTAGTGGCTCTCCACTTTTTCCTTACAACTTTACAGAGTTGGCCAAGGAAAAGAGATCTGAGAGAGGACAGGCCATTTCGGAAGAACAGAGTATGGCCACCAGTCAGAGGACACTCTGGTTAGTCATACACCTATGGGGAAGGAGGTGCCTTTTTGGGAGTGGGTGTGGGTTTGTGGTTTGTCTCATGTTCTGAAAATAGGTAGGAATGGCGGTTTGTTTGTTTTGGAGTGAACTGTTTCCGGTAAGTCGTTTGAAGAGGTGAGTGTTTCCATGTCTGTGTATCCCACTGTGCCTGTGGTAGTAGACATGAGAAAAGAGAATGCAGCAATGGATGTGTCATGTCTAGTATAAAGCTTCCCAGCATTCATCCTGCCCAATTTATGAATGGAGTGTGGCTTGCCTTATGCACGGGCAACACCTAATACCTTCCTAAGTCCCTGTTTTCTTCCTGAATTCTGGCCACTCTCTAGAATAGGCTCATGGTTATGTGTCCAAGATAGGTACCAAATCCAAGGTCTTTGACATGGCCATGTACTGGATACCTGAATGGAATGGCCAGCATCTCAGAAAACTCAGATATCAGTGTGACCAGGAAAGTCTCAGTGGAGATACCCTGCTTTGGGCCTTTTGCTTACCTATTGTTCTGTTGCCCTGAATATCAGGAAGGTCTTTGTCTCATGCAACCCCTTTGTTAAGCCTGAAGAAAACAGTTTTCAAATGGAAATGAATGTGCATCACCTCTGGCTCTTTGCTTAATTTCATTGGAAAAGGATGTGTCTGATTCAGGCCCTTTGCCCTGTTTTAGGCTGTGACTTAGATTCTCAGCACCTGATGGAAGTAAAGAAAGATCCCATATGTGCATCTAAACCAAAATGGAAAAACGTTCAATCAATGTGCATGAATTATATTGCCTTCCTTTGTTAGGTTTCTGAAATCCATCATGTCAGAATAGGGATTCTTTGGGTGAAATGAGTTCTTCAAATCTCTGCAGAGGGGCTTGGCTTTTCTCATGACTCCAATTCACAAAAAGAATCTAGACCCAACAGTCAGAGAGCCTCAAATTGGAGAAGCGAAGCAGTATTAAGGGCAGGCCTATTTGATCACTCCTGGTTCACAGGAAGGGTGTCCAAGCCACCCTGACATTCGGCAAATGAGGGGCAAGGGAGCTTATTTTGGACACTGTCTTGGGATGTGCCTCTCATGAAAACCTCCATCCAGATGTTATGATGAGTATCTTTATGGTAGAAGATGAGGGCCATGTAGGAGTGTTTTGGTTATAATTGTGGTCATTTGTGTGGCAGTTGGAAGAGATGACTGGGTAAACCTGGGCTTGAATTCTGCTGTGATTCCCCTTAGAGACTGAGTTCTGGAACTGACCTCAGAGAAGTATTGACATGAATTGTGTTGGGATTTTAGGAGGCCATGAATGAGAGTTGACATTGGAACCTTGGATCAAGGCCCAGAGTGGGTTTCCACAGAACACTGGGAATCACAGCCAGGATATTACATGATTTTATTCTGAAAGACTTGGCAGGCATACTTGAGATTCAAAACACACTTGGACCTTGCTTTGTAGACCTCCATGGGCCTGGCTTCATGTGACTTTTTGGCCACTCTTTGGGTAGACTTGCCTGTGAGAGTGCTCCAGAGATTTCCCTGAAATTAGCTTCCTCACCATTTAATGGTTCCTGAATGAATTGAAACCAACATTGCCTCCAAATGCATCTGTGAAAAAATGCTAGATAATTACCATGAAATTTTAGAAATTCCGATGACCAGCTGGCACTGGAGGACCTTTGATGTCCTGTTGATGATCATGAGTATAACAGACAGGGCCTTGATTGACTGGGTTTCATGAAAATGGTGTAGAACAGAGATGCCAGTAAGTTGGGGCCTGGTAAGTAGTGGGCCTAGAGCTGTGTTATGCAAATGTGTGATAAAACATCTGTGGGGGGCCATGTGGATCTTCCATTGGCTTCCAAATGGCTGTGACTGACATGGTGCAACCATCACACCCATATATGTAAAGGCATATTTTTATATGGAGAATTTTCAGGGCAATGTTCAGTATCATGTTGCTATTGTCAAGGGGGCAAGCTACTTGAGATAGAACCCTGGTTGGTGCATTCTCCTGGAGACCCTGCCAACCACACCTGACAGAACTCCCTTCAGCACTGTGTCCCATTTGAACTCGTTGTATTTCATGAAGCAAATACCAAACTCCCAGTGCAGCAGCAAGAAACACCACGAAAATTGGAGGATGACCATTGGTTTCACAGTCCACACGGGAAGACACTTAGCCCTCAGTGGCCAAAGTTTACCTACAAAAAGAGAATTCATCACTGCTGCCTCATTTTTATTTTAAAATAAGTAACCATTTCCTCCAGGTCACATAGATGCAGATCCAGCTTTGATGGTTTCACTACAAATAAAGCTAAAGCTCCTGACAACAACATATATTTCAAGTGCCCAACCTCAGAGGCAGATTCTCAAAAAGTCTTTTGGCCAGCAGAGCTCCATGTTTGTGGAGTGTTTAACCTGTCTCTTACTTTTGGAAACTCCTCTACCACCTCCAAAGATGTGAAATCTGGAGCATTTTCCATTCTAGATATGTATTCACAGATTTTCTAACTCTTCTCCTCTAATTGTGTCTTACTTGGGGCGAAGGTAATGTCAAGGCATTGTTCTGGAGGAGAGTGGGAAGATTTTTCCGTAGCATATGTTTGCATACACATTGGATTCAGTGTCTTATTTTCAATTCAAAAGACTGAATACCTGACTCTAACCCATACCCTACCAGACTCTGACTACTAATCCTAATATGATGGAGAAAAATAACCCATAAAGTATAGAAATACAAGCAGTAAAGAGTAGGCATGGTGTATAGATGGATTTGCCTTTTGCATGATACAGAGTTGGAGTTATAAATCTAGTCAATTGTTTGTTGAAATAGTTGTCCTAGTATTTTTAAGGTTAACAAATATGTGAATTCCTGTCTCCCTTTCTCTGTATTCTTATATGCACATATAGATTCCTATCTGGTACCACACGTACATTCTTGTGAGGTGGCTGACTTGGCAGATACAAATTGTTAGAAGAGATCACTCCTACTAAACCCTGTTGGAACTGAATATTCAACCTATGGGTGAGCTTGCTAGTTGAACAGCATTATACATAAATCCATGTTCAGTAAAATGAATATTTTTAGATCTGTGGATGGTATATATTTTATAATGAATTTTGATTGACATATATATTGCTACTTTTTTGTCTGTGTGTGTGTTTTATGTATATGTATATATATGTATATATATATATATATATATATATATATATATATATATATATATATATATCATATATATATATATATATACACTCTCCAGATTTTTCAAAATATGAAATATATGTGTCTTATATTCACTCCCTAAATTCATTCATGTTCATGTATGTGGATTTATAATCAACTATTCACAAGATTATTCTCAAAATATTCATCCACCTGAAATTTGCCCAATGCTCTCAAATGTCAATCCTATTTGTGACTACATATTTGTTTCTTCCTAAGATTATATATTTAAACTCAACCCTGTTCAAAATGTCTAATCCTATCACACACTTTATACTCTGCCTGATTTTGTAATGTCTCTATTGACATATGCTTTCCTACATATTTTCCCCACTTCATCATTGTGACTGACTCTTCACTTGTGCTGACATTTACATTCACTCTCTAATCGAAATCCTATTGCTAAGAAACTTTTGTTCCAAATCTTATACTCACCCTTCTTCCTAAACTTACTGACTATCTTCCTAATGCTACAGACTATCCCTTTTTGACTGGATGTTCTCTTCTACATTCAATCATCCAAGTAAACGTGGTGCGAGCTTCAGAGGAGGAGACTACCAACAGGCTATCTCATGCAACATCAAAGGGTTTATTGGGTGTCCAGAATGCTGGGGTTCAGAGCTCACCTGAATAGTGCAGATAGCCCTGAGAATAGCTGAAGTAGAGCTTATATACTTTCCCTGGAGAGAGAAGGGAGGGAATTGTATTGATGTGTCAGGGCGAGTGGGCGGTTTGCATGCAACTGGGAGAGGGAGTACATTCTGCAATTTGGCAGTTGGGGATAGAACATTCTGGGAACAAGTTTTGCAAACATTTCTCAAGATTTCAACAGTGTTCTGTTAAGCATACAGAAAAACAAGATGTGACAAGTACCTATTTTATTAATATTTCATTCCCCACTTCTTCTTCTGGCTAATTTTAATCATAAAAATGATCATTGGAGGGTGTCACATTCAATGTCTGCTAGTGGGGTATTACCATAAGTTTAACTCCTCCAATTTGAGCCTAGAGAAAAGACATTACACGGTTGAGCAAACAGGGTTTTATAGTTAGCAATAATATGAGGATTATTATTGGACCGGCCAGGGTTGATAAAAACGTAGTTAACCGGGGGGACTGTGTGAACCAAGACTCAAGCCACCCTTTTGGGCCCTCTCTCACTTGTTGATGCTCTTCAAGGTGTCTTTTAAATTTACTCATAGATTTTATTACGACTCCAGTATAGTCAGCATAAAAACAACATTCTTCCCTCAATGCAGCACAAAGGCCCCCTTCTCTAATGAAGAGGAGGTCCAACCCTCAACTGTTCTGTAAAACAACTTCAGAGAGAGAGGTTAAAGTTTCATGCAAAGCCCTGAAGGAGGTTTCTAATATCTTACTTTTGCTCTATTGCTGCTTCTAATTGGGTCATCTTTTGTGTCCCATGGACAATGCCACTGGTTCCTCTGCCCACCCGTGCAGCAACTCCTATTCCTAATAGGATGGCTAAAGTGAGGGATATATGTTCCCAGTGGAACCGGTTGTATGCCCCCCTTATTTGATCTTCAAATGAACCTGCGTCATGATAGAGCACTCTGGGAAACATCTGCACCATTACACAATTTATCACATATCTTGATCATTTCATGAAAACATAAACGATGTTTAAGTATATAGAATTATGCTGTTGTAGGCACTGACAAAGCAAGGCACCTAAGATAGCACTCAAGAGAGGGAAACAGTCCTATTTGGTTGCAACCGGATTCAGAGGGCATTGCTTCTATTGTAATCAATTAATCCCCTGAAACTCAAGTTTAGGTAGTTTCAGAATTTTGTACCCAACATATAAGGGATGGGGCTCAGAAGTTCACAGTCTTCAGAAGTTTAAAAAAGCAGTATTTGTTTCTGTTTTTCCTTCTGTTCTGGGCAAGTTAACTTTTCAAGGACACCTGGGAGGAGGAGAGCTTTTTCTTCCATTTCTTATTTTCCCCCTGCCAGCTGTTACCATGGAGCCCGGTTGGTAATTTCTTTATCTTAGAAATGTAGCCATCTCTGTGAAGCCCCAGCTGAAGGCCAGAGGACTTGTTCACATATTTTGTGAAAAACTAGTTAGGGGTTGTCTAGCTTAGAAGTACTGAGATTTTTAGCCAGTGGCCAAGTAGAACAGGGCAATACGAAAGAGAAAGTTTATCTACATTAAAGTCTTTATTGGGACTGTTTTGCTGAAAGTTCAAAACTCAGCCATGGTGAAGACTTCTGAAGAAGGTCATTTAAGACTTTTCTGTGGGCCTGGTACAGAGGGGGATAGACGGGGAAGGTGCGGCTGAGAGCACCTCCGAGGATCTGAGAATGAGGGAAAAGAGAGATGTAAAAGAATAATGCGAAAGGGTATTGGGAATTTCCTAGCAGCAAACTTGAGCAGTAGATCAGGTAGAGCAGAGTGAAAGACGGGAGTGAGGATCCCAAAATCCTGTGAGGGACTTTAAATTTTAGTAACATGTTTTCAGTGATGACAAAGCAACTTTAAAGGCCAATTATATTACATCTTGGATAAGGGTCTCAGGGCTCTCCTCAGCTCGTTTGAGCATTGGGTTAGCTGGTAAGAGGACCTGGTGGGACCCGGTGAGGGCACTGACAGGAGATGAGAGGAATGAGTCGGTGGAGCGGTACCTATGTACCTGCTACCTCAGCAAGGGGCCGATGGTCTGAGAACTGGTGGAGCTTTGGGTTTCTGATCTAGTTATTGGAGGGGAGAAATCAAGTTGCTGAGATGGGAGTGACATCAGAGGGTCTGGAGCAGAAGGCTGAGGATAATGATCTATTGGAGAAGCATAGTTCAGGATGTGAGTGAGGGAGGGAAAAGGCTTCCACATAGGGGAATTTCCTTTCACTCTTTTGAGCACTTGCAGAAGTTAAAAAGGTCACGCAAAATTTGAGGATCTAGAGACCCATCTGGGTGCCATAGTTTTTGGTTGTCTAATTGGTAATGTGGCCAATGCTGTGTACTGAATTTGATGAAGAATTGGGGTTTCATCAGGCAGCCCCTGTATGCACACATTTCCATGACATACAGAAAAAGTCGGCTTTTCCCCCACACAGCCATTACTCTTTGTGGCTTTGATAGTCTGCCAGGCAAACTTAGTAATCTAGACTAGCCAATCTGCATCTGGCTCGCGTGTCCCTACATCCATAATGTTTGTTTCCATTATCTATGGTACAGAAGGGATTTAATGGTATTTTAGTGGGATCCTCTTCATCAGGGATATCACAATAGGAAATACCTATAGCCAGCTAACAAATGTCTGGGTGGAGAGATGGCCACCAGGTCCCTAAGGGGGCTGTATGCGAGATAGACCATACTTCTTTTCCAGTAGGATTTGTGATCAGCCATCACTGCTTAATGGGCTGATGAGGGTTAGGACTACTTGTAGCCAAGGGGAGAGTATATAACCTTATTCACATTGCGAATACACAATTTGAAACTGTTACCAGTCTTTTTCAGTTTCCAGAAAGATTCTGTATAGGCAGCAGGCTTGAGATGAGAGGTATGGATCCAGGAAGTGATTCTGTTTACGTTTACCACTGTAGGTGTTATAATAGCACCTGGTATGGTCCTTTTCAGCGGGGTACCAGGGATGACACCTGATATCATCTTACATAGATGAAATCTCTTACTTGATATGGATGTGGAATCCCCTGGTTCCCAGTTGGGTAGGCAGTGGCCAGCTGTTTTCACAGGTATTACTGAGTTCTTTCAAGATCTTTAAGTCTGTCAAGCAAGGGGGTGTGGAAAGGATCTTTAGGTCTTACAGTTGGGCTTAGGTCCCCTACTGGAGGAGGGCCACCATAAAGAATTTCACATGTGGTAAGGTTACTCAAAGAAACAAAGGGATTTTTTCTTGCATGAAACATTGCATAAGGCAGGAGCATAGTCCAATCTTATGCTGGTCTCTAAGCTTAATTTCGTTAAGGTCTCTTTAATGGTTCTATTCATTCTTTCTACTTGTCTTGAACTCTGTGGTCTATAAGCACAATTTAACTTCCAATTAATCCCCAGGTTCCTGGCTAACCCCTGACTTACCTGGGTCATGAACATCGGTCCATTGTCAGATCCTATTACCGGCTTAGCTTCCTCCAATGGTAGAGAGGCTTAGTCAGCAGCAGCGGAATCACTTAGAGTGTGTTGTGTGTTAGGGGACGAGGGCAGGGGATAAGGAGGGGGAGAAGAGTCCAGTAGAGTCAAATCTGTGACTCAGGGAGAACAGAGGGTGGAGGAGGAGGAGGTTGAGAGGGTTTGAGAGATCATGGGGGAAGGAGTAGGAGCAGAGGTAGGGGCAAGGAAAGGCTTCACCCATGGAGGAGGAGATTTGCAGAGGTCCTGCCAAGTTAAGATATATGGCTGTTGATCCGGATGGCTATGTGGCGCTGGCTGAAAGACAATACCTCTGACTTTTTAAATTAGTAGGAAGTAGAAAGATCCGTCTAGGGGCCATACGACTCCAAAGATGGGCCATTCTGAGGCACAGAGATTCTGCCAGGTCCAGCGTTTTACTAAAAAAAGAAAGATTCTGAGCCCTTAAGCGGACTTTGGTCCAGTGATCAAGGGTCAGGGACAGAGGCATTGACGTGCTCTGTTCCATAATGAAAGTTCCACAAACAGTAAAAGCAAGGACACACGACACAGATAAGACAAGACCATAAAGACAGGCAATGAACGTCCAACACTGAGACCAGGAATGAGTAGCCGGCAAAACCCAATGGTATGGCAATAACGAATCTAAAAGAAAATATCACTGAGTTGAGAAGACTATTGTTCCTTGATTTCCCGAGTTCTCTGCGGGGTCCTCCAGAGAAGTGCCCTTTGTCTCTGTGACATGTCTCTCAGCCACCGTCGGAGGGAGCCCAGGCTCTTCATCGCCAGCAATTTTGCCAAGCCCTAACAAGAAACCTGAAACCAGAAAGAGGCGCCTTACTTGCTCCGAGAGGAGCCCGTTGGGGTCTCTCATCCGACACTGCTGGAACTCAGTGGAACCTCAATATGTAAAGGTCAGGCGAGTGTCAGAGGAAGATACTACCAAGAGACTGTCTCATGCAACAGCAAAGGGTTTATTTGTGGTCCAGCATGCTGGAGCTCAGAGCTAAATTAAATAGAGCAGAGACCTCTGAGAACAGCTTAAGCAGAGCTTATATACTGTCCTTGGAGAGGGAAGAGAGGGAAGTTCAGTGATGGGTAAGGGCGAGTGGGCGGTTTGCATGACACCGAGTGAGGGAGTACATTCTGCAGTTCGGCTGTTGGGAACAGTACATTCTAGAACAAGATTAGCAAACATTTCTCAAAATTTCAACAGTGTTTTGTTAAGCATACAGAAAAACAGGAAGTGACAAGTACCTATTTTATTAATTTTATTAACCTTTCACTACCGACTATGCCTTTTTGACTTGATGTTCCTTCTACATTAATTCATGCAACGTACAAGGTGCTATGCCATTGTATATCGATTTATCTGAGACAACTCTGCAGAACGTAATTCAACACCACGTATCCCTATCAAGGGCCCAATGCCCTTCTGGGCTTCAAATCAGACTTAAATTTCTTTTTTCATACATATATTTCACCTATATATTCTTCTACACATAGCAAGTTCCCAATACGATCATTCATCCAGGAAAATGATTTCTAACCCAAATCGAGCATGTTTTTAACCATAACCGGACACTGTTCCCTCAATCTAACTTTACAGAAGAGCAGGGAAGGAGTTGATATTACAATACAGAAATGTAGAAAAACTTCCACCTGCTGAGAACCTCAAAGGTCCATGCAGAAATGATCCCTGGAGAAGATGTAGGAAGCAATAAAGGACCTGAGAGACCAAAAGTCATCTTCCATGGCAAATAACCTGGTCAGGATAAAAGGTTGTGTCTGAATCAGATTTTTTTTTAATGTAGAGATCATGGACCAAACCAGGCCTGTGTGGAGATCTATTTTTGGGTGCCTTTGGTTGATATACCATTCTAACTTGTGAAAATGTCACAGGAAGTAGGGGCGGCCTCAATTTCTTGGGACCCTTGGAAGCAACAGTTAGGACAAAGTGGCTGCCAAGACAGTGCCCTCATTCAGTTCAGGAAGGAAGTGACCTCACCTCACTTTCTTGGTGATGGAACTCTCTGAACGTGGGATCCAGGAAGCCAGGCACACAGAGCCAGTCCCAGTCCCAGTCCCAGTGGTCTCACTTGTTTGGATTTACCAAGGACAGGGTCAGTATTTTTTGGTACCTACAGATGTGTGGAAGGCCAAATGCCAGGAAAGCTCGGATGCAGGGCTTTTCATGAGAAAGCAGGTAGTAGCTCACCGTTGGCTCCTAAGAAGTTCACAGAGTTGGCCAAGGAGACAAGATCTGAGACAGGAAAGGCCATTTTGGGGGAACATATTATGGCCCACAAGTCAGAGGACACTCTGGATAGTCACAGACCTACTTAGGGGAAGGAGGTGCCTTTGTGGGTGTGGTTGTGGGTTTGTGGTTTTGTCTCATTTTCTGAGAATAGGTAGGACAGTCGGTTTGTTTCATTTGAAGTGGACTGTTTCTAGTAAGTCTTTTCACAGGGCGAGTGTTTCTATGTCTGTGTATTCCACTGTTTCCGTGGTTGTAGACATTAGAAAAGAGAATCCATCAATGGATGTGTCGTGTCTAGTAGAAATCTTCTCAGCATTCATATTGCCGCGTTTATGAATGGACTGTAGCTTGCCTTATCGATGAGCAACACCTGCTACCTTCCTAAGTTTCTATTTTCGTCCTGAATTCCGGCCAATCTCAAGAATAGGCCCATGGTTTTGTGTCCAAGATATGTACCACCTCCAAGCTCTGTGACATGGCCATGTACTGGATAGCTGTAGGGGATGGCGAGCATCTCAGAAAACTCAGATACCAGTGTGACCAGAAAAGTCTCAGAGGAGAAACCCTGCTTTCGGCCTTTTGCTTACCTATTGTTCTGTTGCCCTGAATGTCAGGAAGGTCTTTGCCTCAGGCCACCCCTTTGTGAAGCCTGAAGAAAACAGTTTTCAAATGGAAATGAATGGGCATACCTGTGGCACTTTCCTTAATTGCTTTGGAAAGGGATGTGTCTGAATCATGCCCTTGGCCCTGTGTGTGGCTGTGGCTTAGATTCTCAGCACCTGATGCATCTAAAGAAAGTTACCATGTGTGCATCCAAAAGAAAATTCGCCAAAAGAGCAATTATTGGGAGGAAGTCTCTCGACTTCCTCTGTAAGGTTCCTGACTTCCATCAAGTGAGAATGGGATCCTTTGGGTCAAAAGAGTTCTACAAAACCTGCAGAGGCTAGCCCATTGTGCTTGGGTTTTCTCATGACTAAAATTCACATAAAGAATCTAAACCCCACAGACAGTAGTCCTCAAATTAGAGCGGTATTAACGGCAGGCCTATTTGATCACTTTTGGTTCACCGGATGGGTGTCCAGGCCACCTTGACTTTAGGCAAATGAGGGGCAAAGGAGCTTATTTGGGACACTGTCTTGATCTGCACCCCTCATGGAAACCTCCAGCCAGATTATGATGAGTGTCTATATGAAAGAAGATGAGGGCCATATGGGAGGGTTCTTGTTTTAATTGTGGTAATTTGTGTGGTAGTTGGAAGAGATGACTGGGTCCACCAGGGCTTGAACTCTGGTGTGATTCCCCTTAGAGACTGAGTTCTGGAACTGACCTCAGAGAAGTATTGCCATGAATAGTGTTGGGATTTTAGGAGACCACGCATGAGAATCGCTTTTGGAAACTGAGATCTAGGCCCAGGATGGCTTTCCACAGAGCTCAGGGATTCTGAGCCAGGATATCACATGTTTTAATTCTTAAAGACTTGGTAGCCATAATTGAGAGTCCAAACACACATGGACCTCACATTGTATACCTCAATGGGCCTGGATTCATGTGTCCTTTTGGCCACTCTTTGGGAAGGCTTGCCTGTGAGTGTTCTCCAGAGCTTTCATTGAAATGAGCTTCCTCACCATTTAATGGTTCCTGAATTAAATGAAACCCACAGTGCCTCCAACTTCATCCTTGAAAAATGACTAGATTAATACCATGAAATTTTTGAAATCCCCATGACCAGGTGGCACTGGATAACCTTTAGATATCCTGTTGCTGATCATGAGTATAACAAACAGTGCCTTGATTGACTGAGTTTCGTGAAAATGGTGTAGAACAGAGATGCCAGTAAGTTGGAGCCTGCTGGGTAGTGGGCGTAGAGCAGTGGACTATAGGTGTGTAAATAAATATTTTTGGTAGGACCACCTGAATCTTCCATTGGCTTCCAAATCTTGCGACTGACATGGTGCAGGCAGCAGACCTTTATATGTAAAGGCATCTTGTTATATGTAGAGGTTTCAGGGCAATGTTCAGAATCAGGTTGCTATAGTCAAGGGGAAAGCTATGTGGGATAGAAGCCTGGTTCGTACATTCTCTTGCCGACCCTGACCAACCACACATGACAGAACTCCCTCCAGCATTGTGTCCCAGTTTAACATATTTTATTTCATGAAGCAAATACCAAATTCCCAGTGCAGCAGTAAGAAACACCCTGAAAAGTGGAGGATGACCAAATGGCTTCACAGACCACACGGGAAGACACTTAGCTCCCAGTAGCAACAGTTTACCTACAAAGGGAGATTTCAGACCTGCTGCCTCATGTTCATTACAAAATAAAGAACCATGTCCTCCAGGTCACATAGATGCAGACCCAGATTTTTGGTGTCACTACAAACGAAGCTAAATCTCCTGACAATTACATATATTTCTTTTTCTTTTTTAATTAATTTTTATTGTAGGTTGTTCAAAACAGTACATACTTCTTGATATATCAAATTTCACACTTTGATTCAAGTGGGATATGAGCTCCCATTTTTACTCCATATACAGATTGCAGAATCACATCAGTTGCAGAACCATTGATTTACATATTGCCATACATATATTTCTTGTGCCTAACCTCAGAGGAAGTTTCTCAATTAGTCTTTAGGTCAGCACAGCTCCATGTTTCTGGAGTGTTTACCCTCTCCCATACTTTTGTAAACTGTTTTACCACCTCCAGTGTTGTGAACTCCTGAGCATTTTTCATTCCACATATGTATTCACAGGTTTTCTAACTCCTCTCCACTAATTGTGTCTTACTTTTAGCGATGGTTATGTCAAGGTATTGTTCTGGATAAGAGAGGGAAGATTTTTGTGTATCACATGTTTGCATACACATTAGATCCATTTTCCTATTTTCCATTTGAAATACTGAATCCCTGACACTAACCCATACCCTACTAGACTCTGACTACTAATCCTAATATCATGGAGAAAAAAAAACCTAACTGAATAGAAGTACAGTCCTTTTATAGGAAGCATGGTGTATATTTGTATTTGTCTTCCTCTTTATCAAGAGTATGTGTTTTAAATTTAGTAAACTTTTCATTTTAATATTTCTCCATGATTTTTTAAAGTTATCACATATGTAAATTCCTGTCTCCCTTTCTCTGTATCCTATTCAGCACATGTAATTTTTTTATGCATATACAATATCCTACCTGGTATCACAAGTACATTCTTGTAAGATCACTGACTTTGGAATATAAAAATTGTGAGAAGAGATGACTCTCCCTAAATAATGATGGAACTGAAAATTCCACCTATGGGTGAGCTTCCTAGTGAAAAACACTATACATAAATCCATGTTCAGTAAAATGAATATTTTTGGATTTGTGAATGAATTATATTTCATGATGAATATCGATTGGCATATATATTGCTAAATATTAATGTGTGTGTGTGTGCATGTGTGTGTGTGTGTGGGCGTGTGTGTGTGTGTATATTCTACGGATTTTAAAAAAATATGAAAAATATGTGTCTTATTATACACTCCCTAAATTCATTCATATTCATTTATGTTCATTTAAATTCAAATTTTCACAAGATTATTCTCAGTAATATTCATACACCTGAAATATATTTTGGTTTCCTACTACTGAAAACTAAGTTCAGTGGATGGTGCTTAAAAATCCTAATATTTCTACAGTAACTGACCCAGTTTAACATCAATGCAAGTAGATTGCTATGGGACATGATGTGTAATTTGAAGTTCATTTTTACTCAACACTGGTACATTACTATTTCTTCAGTTTATGGACATCATAGGATGTATTTTTTCATCCACAACTTCACAAATTTTTTTGGCATTTGGTTCACTTTCAATTACTT
The DNA here is from genome assembly GCF_048772815.1 of Callospermophilus lateralis. Taxonomy (NCBI): domain Eukaryota; kingdom Metazoa; phylum Chordata; class Mammalia; order Rodentia; family Sciuridae; genus Callospermophilus; species Callospermophilus lateralis. Next base: position 78,709 of record NW_027515156.1, read on the forward strand.
ACTACTTCAGAACACATGTATTTCTCCATGTTTCTTTACTGGTCTTTTCACTAGACTTCTTTCTAAACACATTATTTTCGATTCCATAATCATTTTTGAAGCAAAACTCACTCTTCACGATAAACCGTAACCCTAATAATACCATTGCATATATAACTCGTTGGAATGATGGTATATATATCAATATAAGATTTCCAATATATTTTCAGATGCAAACTCAATCCATTATTTAATGTTGGATCCAGTTACATACTTTATTCACAATATGGTCTATTCCTGCATCATCTCAATAATCATCAACACAAGGTACACCTATTTGTATCCCCAGTACTAATTTATAAGTTTCCAGAATATTACTCCCCTTTATGGTGGAAGAAATACTTATGTCACCTGATCTACATATACATTTTACCACAGTAGTATTCTGGACACAAAATGCAAAGGTCACACATATGATTGTACCAAAGCCTAAATAGAAAGTGACCATGGATTACTAAAAGTATCTATGTCCAGGGTGCCTACTGCTCTCAAATGTCAATCCTATTGGTTACTACATATTTGTTTCTTCCTAAGATTATATATTTAACCTCAAGCCTGTTGAAAATATCTAATCCTATTACTCACTTTATACTTTTCCTGATTTCCTAATGCCCCTATTGATATCTGCTTTCCTACATATTTTTCCCAGTTCATCATTGTGACTGTCTCTTCACATGTGCTGACATTTACATTCACCCTCTAACTGAAAACCAATTGCTAAAGAACTTTTGGTCCAACTCCGAGACTCACTCTTCTTCCTAAACCTACTGACTATCTTCCTAATCCTACAGACTATCCCTTTTTGACTGGATGTTCTCTTCTACTTTCAATCATCCGAGGTATAGGGTCCTATGCCATTGTATATCGATTTATCTGAGACCTCGGTGCAGAACATAATTCAATCTAAGTATACCAATCAAGGGCCCAATGCCTTTCTGGACTTCAAATCTTTCCCAGATCTCTGATCTCATACATATATTTCACATTTATATTCTTATAAATATCACAGGTTCCCAATACCATAATTCATCCAGCAGAATGACTCCTAACCCAAATCGAACATGCTATTAACACTAACCATACACTGTTCCCTCAATCTCACTTTACAGAAGAGCAGGGACAGAGTTGGTCTTAAAATCCAGGAAGGTAGGGTATCATCCACCAGCTGAGAACCTCAAAAGTCCCTGCAGAAATAATCCCTTGAGTCGGTGTAGGCAGGTATGAAGGATCTGAGAGAGCAAAAGTCATCTTCCATGGCAAACAACCTGGTCAGGTTGAAGGGATGTGTCTGAATTAGCCTCTCTCTTCCTAATGTAGAGAAGATGGACCAAACCATGGCTGTGTGGAGAGCTGTTCCCCGGTGCCTATGGTTGATATACCATCCTAACTTATGAATGAGTCACAGCAAGTAGAGGCAGACTCCATCTTTTGGGAACCTTGGAAGAAACTGTTAAAACAAAGTGGTTTCCAAGGCAGTGACTTCATTCAGTTCTTGAAGGAAGTGACCTCACCTTACATTATTGGTGATGAAAGTCTGTGATCTTGGGATCCAGGAAACCAGGCACACAGAGTCAAACCCACTCCATGTCCCAGTGGGCTCACTTGTTTGGATTTAACAAGACAGAGTCACTCTTTCTTGGTACCTACTGATGTGAGGACAGCCAAATGCCTGGAAACTATGAAGACTGGCCTTTCCAGAGAAAGCAGGTAGTTTCTCACCACGGGCTCCTGACAACTTCACAGAGTTTGCTAAAGAGACCAGATCGGAGACAGGACACGCCACTTTTGGGGAACATAGTATGGCCCACAAGTCAGAGGACACTCCGGATAGACACAGACCTACTTGGGGGAAAGAGGTGCCTTTTTGGGTGTGAGTGTGAGTTTGTGGTTTTGTCTCATGTTCTGAGAATAGTTAGGAAAGATGGTTTGTTTGTTTTGGAGTGGACTGTTTCTAGTAAGTCCTTTGACAACGTGAGTGTTTCTGTGTCTATATATCATACTGTGTCCGTGATTGTAGACAGTAGAAAAGAGAATGCATCAATGGATGTGTCCTGTCTACGAGAAAGCTTCAAAGCATTCATCCTGAGCAATTTAGGAATGGGCTGCAGCTTGCCGTATGGATGGGCAACTCCTGGTATCTTTCTAAATTCCTGTTTTCTTCCTGAATTCTGGACACTCTCCAGAATACGCTCATGATTTTGTGTCCAAGATATGTACCACCTCAATCTCTGTGACATGGCCATGTACTGGATAACTGATGGGAATGGTGAGTATCTCAGAAAACTCAGATATCAGTATGCCCAAGAAAGTCTCAGTGGAGAAACCCTGCTTTGGGCCTTTTGCTTACCTATTCTGTTGCCCTGAATGTCAGGAAGGTCTTTGCCTCAGGCCACACTTTGTGAAGCCTGAAGAAAATAGTTTTCAAATGGAATTGAATGGTCATTACCTGTGCCTCTTCAGTTAATTGCTTTGGAAATGGATGTGTCTGAATCAGCCTCTTGGCTCTATGTGAGGCTGTGGCTTAGATTCACAGCACATGATGGGTCTAAAGAAAAATCCCATGTGTGCATCCAAAACCAAAATGGACAAAAGAACTGTCATGGTGGATAGAGTCTCTCGCCTTCCTCTGTAAGGTTCCTGACCTCCATTAAGTGAGAATAGGGATCATTTGGGTCAAGTGAATTCTTTAAAGTTCTGCAGAGGCTATCCCATAGGTTCGTGGGTTTTCTCATGACTCCAATTCACATCTATGTTTACAGAAGAGCAGGGACAGTGTTGGTCTTACAATACAGGAATGCAGTGGATCTTCCATCTGTTGAGAACCTCAAAGCTCCATGCAGAAATGATCTCTGGAGAAGATGTAGGCAGCTATGTAAGACCTGAGAGAGCAAAAATCATCTTCCATGGCAAACAACCTGGTCAGGATTAAGGGTTGAGTCAGAATGAGCCTATCTCTTCTTCATGTAGAGAAGATGGACCAAACCCGGCCTGTGTGGAGAGCTGTTCCCTTTTGCCTACGGGTGATATACCATTCTAACTTGTGAAAGTGTCACAGGAAGTAGGGGCAGCCCTCATCTCATGGGACCGTTGGAAGCAATTGTTATGACAAAGTGGTTGCCAAGGCAGTGATCTCATTCAGTTCCTGAAGGACGTGATCTCATCTCACTTCCATGGTGATGGAACTCTCTGAACTTGGGATACAGAAAGCCAGGCACCCAGAGCCAGTCTCAGTTCTAGTCTCAGTGGTCTCACTTTTTTGGATTTACAAAGGACAGAGTCAGTCTTTCTTGATACCTACTGATGTGAGGATGGCCAAATGCCAGGAAAGCTCGGAAGAGGGGCTCTTCCTGAGAAAGCAGATAGTGGCTCACTCCTGGCTTCTAACAACTTCGCATTGTTGGCCAAGAAGACCAGATATGAGACAGGTCAGGCCATTTCGGAGCATCATAGTATGGCCCATCAGTCAGAGCACACTCCGGAGAGTCACAGACCTATTTGGGGGAAGGAGGTGCCATTGCGGGTGTGGGTTTGTGGTTTTGTCTCATGTTCTGAGAATAGTTAGAAAAGGCGGTTTGTTTGGTTTGGAGTGAACAGTTTCTAGTAAGTCGTTTGACAATGCAAGTGTTTCTATGTCTGTGTATCCCACTGTGTCCATGCTTGTAGACATTAGAAAAGAGAATGCATCAATGGATGTGTCCTGTCTCATAGAAAGCTTCCCAGCATTCATCCAGCACAATTTATGAATTGAATGCGGCTTGCCTTATTGATGGGCGATACCTGCTACCTTCCTAAGTTGCTGTTTTCTTCCTGAATTATGGCCAATCTCCAGAATAGGCTCATGGTTTTGTGTCCAAGATATGTACTACCTCCAAGCTCTGTGACATGGCCATATACTGGATAGCTGAATGGAATGGCGAGCATCTCAGAAAACTCAGATATCAGTGTGACCAGTAAAGTCTCAGTGGAGAATCCCTGCTTTGGGCCATTTGCTTACCTATTGTTCTGTTGCCCTGAGAGTCAGGAAGGTCTTTGTCTCAGGCCAACCCTTTGTGAATCCTGAAGGAAAGATTTTTCAAATGGAAATGAATATGCTTTACCTTTGGCTCTTTCCTTAATTGATTTGGAAAGAGATGTGTGTGAATCAGCCTCTTGGCCCAGTGTGATTCTTTGACTTAGATTCTCAGTACCTGATGGATCTAAAGAAAGATCCCATGGGTGCATAAAATCCAAAATGGCATAAAGAGCAGTCATTGTTGATGAAGTATTTTGCCTTCCTCTGTAAGGTTCCTGAATTCCATCAAGTGAGAATAGGGATCTTTTGGGTCAAATGAGTTCTTCAAATCTATTCAGAGGCTATCCAATAGGTGCTTGAGTTTTCTCATCTTTCCAATTCACATAAAGAATCTGTACCCGACACTCAGTAGGACTCAAATTGGAGAAGCAGAGCAGTATTAAGGGCAGGCCTATTTGATCACTCCTGGTACACAGGAAGGGTGTACAGGCCACTGGGAATTTAGGCAAATGAGGGGCAACAGAGCTTATTTTGGACACTGTCTTGGGCTACGCTAATGCTATCAAATGTCAATCCTATTGTTGACTTCATATTTGTTTTATCCTAAGCTCATATATTCATCCTCAACCCTGTTGAAAATATCTAATCCCATCACTCACTTTATTCTTTTCCTGATTTCCTAATGTCTCTATTGATATCTGCTTTCCTACATATTTTGCCCTGTGCATCATTGTGACTGACTCTTCACTTGTGTTGACGTTTACATTGACTCTCTAACCAAAACCCTATTGCTAAAGAACTTTTGTTCCAAATCCTATACTCACTTTTCTTCCTAAACTTACCGACTATCTTTCTAATCCAACTGACTATAACTTTTTGAATGGATGTTCTCTTCTACATTCAATGATCCAAGTACAGTTCAGGTTTCTATTCAACCGGGTGAGGGAGTAGATTCTGCAGTTTGGCAATTGGGGACAGCACATTCTGGCAACAAGATTAGCAAAGAGTTCTCAAGATTTCAACAGTGTTTCGTTAAGTGTACAGAAAAACAGGAAGTGACAAGTACATATTTTATTAACCTTTCATTCCCCACTTCTTTTTCTGGCTACTTTTAATCATAAAAGTGATCTTTGTGGGGTGTCACATTCTATGTCTGCTAGTGGGGTATTACCATAATTTTAATTTGTCCAATTTGAGCTTGGAGAAAAGAAATTACATGGTTGAGGAAACAGGGTTTTATAGTTAGTAATAATATGAGGATTATTATTGGACCGGCCAGGGTTGATAAAAACGTAATTAACCAGGGGGACTGTGTAAAAAAAGACTCAAACTACACTTTCTGTGCCTCTCTCTCTCTCGTTGTTGCTCTTCAAGGCATCTTTTTAATTTACTCATAGATTTTTTTACAACTCCAGTATTGTTGACATAAAAACAACATTCTTCCCTCAATGAAGCACAAAGGCCCCCCTCTGTCATGAAAAGGAGGTCCAACCCTCGACTGTTCTGTAAAACAACTTCAGAGAGAGAGGTTAAAGATTCCTGCAAAGCTGTGATGGAGGTTTCTAAAATCTTTAAGTTTTGATCTATTGCTGCTTCTAATTGGGTCACTTGTTGTGTCCCATGGACCAGAGCAGTGGTTCTTGTGCCCAACCCTGCAGCATCTCCTATTCGTAATAGAATGGCTAAGGTGAGGGACATATGTTCCCAGCGGAACCGGGTTGTATGTCCCCCTCTTTGATCTTCAGATGAACCTGCGTCATGATAGAGCACTCTGGGAAACATCTGCACCATTTCACAATTAATCACATCTGTTGACCATTTCATGAAAACATAAACAATGTTTAAGTATATAGAATTATTCTGTTGTAGGGACGGACAAGGCAAGGCACCTAAGATAGCACCAAAGACACGGAAACAGTCTTTTTTGGTTTCAACCAGATTCAGAGGGCATTGCTTCTGTTGTAATCAATTAATCCCCTGAAACCCAAGTTACGTAGTTTCAGAATTTTGTACCCAACATGTAAGGGAAGGGGCTCAGAAGTTCACAGTCTGCAGAAGTTTACAAAAAGCAGTTTTTGTTTCTGTTTTTTCCTCAGTTTGGGCAAGTTAACTTTTCAAGGACACCTGGGTGGGGGTGTCTTCCCTTTCTTTTTTTCCCCCTTCCAGCTGTTTCCATACAGCCCAGTTTGTAACTTCTTTATCTTAGAAATGTAGCCATCTCTGTGAAGCCCCAGCTCAAGGCCAGAGGCCTTTTTTTCAAATATTTTGTGAAAAACTAGTAAGGGTGTGTCTAGATCAGGAGTGCTGAATTTTTTAGCCAGTTGCCAAGGAGACCAGGGCAACACAAAAATAGGAAGTTTATCTACAGTGAACTCTTTTATCGGGATTCTTTTGCTGAAAGTCCTAAATCAGCCATGGTGAAGACTTCTGGAGAAGGTCAGTTAAGACTTTTCTGTGGGCCTGGTACAGAGGGGGACAATTTGGAAGGCAGGTATAAGAGCAGCTCTGTGGATCTGAGAATGAGGAAGGAGAGATGTAAAAGAATATTGGGAGAGGGCTTTGGGATCTTAATAGCAACAAAAACTTGAGCAATAGAACAGATAGAACAGAGGGGGAGACGGGAGTGAGATTCCAAAAAGCCTGTGAGGGACTTTAAATTCTTAGTAACCTGTTTTTAGTGATGACAAAGCAACATTAAAGGCCATTTTCATTACATCTTGTATTAGGGTCTGAGGATTCTTCTCAGCGGGTTTGAGCTTTGCATTAGGTGGTAAGAGGACTGGGTGGGACCCGGTGCGGGCACTGACAGGAGAGGAGAGGAGTGAGTGAATGGAGTGGTACCTCAGTACCTGCAACCTCAGCAAGGGAGCAATGGTCTGAGAACCAGTCGAGATTTGGGTTTTTGATCTAGATATTGGAGGGGAGAAATCAAGTTGCTGAGGTGGGAGTGACAGCAGAGAGTCTGGAGCACAAGGCTGAGGGTGAGCATCTATTGGAGAAGCATAGTTCAGGATGTGAGCAAAGGAGAGAGAAGGCCTCCACATAGCGGAATCTCCATTCACCCTTTTGAGCACTTGCAGAAGTTAAAAAGGTCACACAGAATTTGAGGATCTAGAGACCCCTCTGGGGGCCATCGGTTTTGGTTATCTAATTCGTAATATGGCCAATGCTGTGTACAGAATTTGATTAGGAGTTTGGGTTCCATCTGACAGTCCCTGTATGCTCACATCCCCATGACTTACAATAGAAGTCTGCTCTCCCCCCCCACAGCCGTGACTGTTTGTGGCTTTGATAGTCTGCCGGGCAAACATAGTAATCTAGGCTAGCCAACCTGCATCTGGCTCACGTGTCCCTACATCTATAATGTTTGTTTCCATTATCTATGGTATGGAAGGAATTTAATGGAATTTTAGTGGGATCCTGTTAATCAGGGATATCCCAATAGGAAAGACCTATAGCCAGCTGACAAATGACTGGGTGGAGAGATGGCCACCAGGTTCGTAAGCTGGCTGTATTCGAGATAGGCCATACTTCGTGTCCAGTAGGATTTGTGATCAGCCATCGCAGCTTAAGGGGCTGATGAGGGTTAAGACTACTGGTCGTCAAGGGGAGAATAAATATCTTCCAGGATCTTCTTTACAACCATTTGCAATGTTTCTTTTTTCTTCTTTTTTATTTCTTTTTTTTTTGTGTGTGTGGGGAAGGCTTCAATACATTCTGAAAATGTATGTTCAAAGACTAGGAGTTATTAAGTCCATACCTTACTGGCTTAATTTCAGTAAAGTCCACTTCCCAGAATTGTCCTCGTCTGGTTCCTCATAGGTGCTTTCCTGCAGGAAGCTTGGAAGTGTAAGCTTTAACCAATTAATGGACCTGACAGGCTTTTGTTACCCATTCAGTTATTTCCTTTTGCTGTGAGTAGGTTAGTGGAAAACTGTGTTCTTGATCCTTCACGAATGAATGCAGTTTCTTTGAACAAAGGTGAGTGAGTTGATGAACATTTGCTACTGACATAGTTAGAGCCATGATTATAGGAGTAGTTACTGAAGGATTAAAAAATTCCACTTGGGGGCCTTCAGGGTTAAAAGTTATTTTGGCCCAGAGCTTGGTGAGCAGAACTCTGCCCATCAATGGGGCCAGGCATTCTGGGATTACTAGGAAGGAGTGATGGATTTTTCCTTTTCCCTGGTCCATGGTCCTCGTAGTTGTCAAAGTCCGATATTTACTTCTGTTAGACTCTTGAATTAGAGACCTTTTATTCGGTAGAGGGCCCAATGGGCCTTACGGGCTGAGTATATTCACCCTGCATCTACTTCAAAGTTTATTGTGTTCCCCTCCACTTCAAAAGTTACCTTGAGGTCAGGGAGAGGATCTGAGCCCGGACTTTCTTAGTATTCCTCCAGAGTCAGAATATCTGGCTGTCATGGCTGTCTCTTTCTAGGGCACTCTTTGGCCCAGTGTCCTTTTTCTTTAGAGTAGGCACATTGATCTCAGGCCAGGGGTGGCCTCTAGTGTGTGCCCAGGTATCCCTTCCTGTCTCTCTGTTTCTTAATTTCTGGCCTATTTGTTGTTGTGACCAGGACCTTAGTCAATGCCTTAGTCTGTCTTTTGTTTCTTTTATCCTCACTCAGCTCCCTTCTCTTCCTCAGTTTCTCTCTTAAAGTATACCTTCTCGGGTTCTCTGAATAAATCCCTCAAAGTCATATCTTGTAATCCATCTAAGCATTGTAACTTTCTTTTAATATCCAGGGCAGCTTTCCCAATAAAGGCCATTGTGACAGATGCCTTTTGATCCTCTGCCTGAGGATCGAAAGGAGTATGTCTCTTATATGCCTACATAATTATCTCTAAGAACATAGAGGGAGATTCATCAGGCCCTTAAATAATCTCTCTTACCTTGGCCAAATTAGTTGGTCACCTAGCGGCCACTAAGATACCCACTATTAGAGCCCGGCGATAAGTGGACAGATGCTCCCTACCTTCAAAGGTGTTGGGGTCCCAGTTGGGTCGTTTCAAGAGAAAGCCGGCTTTGAATATATTGGGAAGTTTTGTCGGTCACGCATTTGGTCCGAGGATACTTTTTTCTAGCATCCAGGAGGATTCTCTTTTGTTCCTCTGTCAAGAAGAGAGTCCCTAGGAGTTGTTGGCAGTCATCTCAAGTAGGTTGGTGTGAAAACATCAATGACTTCACCAGACCTGAGAGCCAGGTTGGGTCCTCGGTAAAAGGGGGATTGTTATTTTTCCATTTATATAGGTCTGAAGAGGAGAAGGCCAATACTGGTAGGCTTGCATTTTTTCCCTATGGCCATCGTCAATCATTGGTCCTTAGGGATGGAGGGAAGCAACACGGGAGTTCCAGGGTTTTCAATCATTTGCCACCGGCGAGTTCCTTTAGCAACTCCAGCTTCCTCCAGGGGAGGAGGGGCTGTGTGTGACGCAGGGGAGTTATCTGGAGGGCCCTGGGCTGGCTTAGCGTCCTCCAATTGCGGAGAGGCTGAGTCAGCAGCTGGAGAATCACTTAGAGGGTGTTGGGGGTTGTGGGACAAGGGTAGAAGATAAGGAGGGGGACGAGAGTCCAGTAGAGTCAAATCTTGTGACTCAGGGAGAACAGAGGGTGGAGGAGGAGGAGGAGCAGAGGGTTGAGAGATCGTGGGGAAGGAGTAGGAACGGGGACACAGCAAGGAAAGGCTTCACCCACGGAGGAGGAGATTTGCAGAGGTCCTGCCAAGTTAAGGTATATTCCTGTTTATCAGTATGGCTATGTGGCCCTGGCTGTAAGACAATATCTCTGTCTTTTTAAATTAGTGGGAAGTAGAAAGATCCTTCTAGGGGCCATCCGAATCCAAAGGTGGGCCATTCTGTGGCACACAGAGTCTGCCAGGTCCAGCGTTTTACTAAAAAAGAAACATTCTGAGCCCTTAAGCGGACTTTGGTCCATAGATCAAGGGTCAGGGACAGAGGCATTGAAGTGATCTGTCCCATAATGAAAGATACACAAACAGTAAAAGCAACGACACAGGACACAGACAAGAGAAAACAATAAAGACAGGCAATGGACGTCCAACACTGAGACCAAGACTGAGCAGGTGGCAAAACCCGATGGGCTGGCAATACCGAATCTGAAACAAAGTATCACTGAGTCGAGGAGACTATTATTCCTTGATTCCCGAGTCCTCTGTGGCGTCCCCCAGGGACTTGGCTTGTGGCTCTGTGACACGTCTGCCAGCCACCATCAAAGAGAGCTCACACACTTCATCGACAGCCATTTTGCCAAGCCCTAACCTGAAACCTGAAACCAGAAAGAGGTGCCTTACTTACCCTGAGAGTAGCCCATTGGGGTCTCTCGTTCACCACTGCTGGATTTCGGTGGAACCTCCATATATAAATATCGGAAGAGCATTGGGGGAAGAGACCACCAAGAGACTCTCTCATGCAAAAACAAAGGGTTTATTGGGGGTCCAGCATGCTGGGGCTCAGAGCTCATTTGAATAGAGCAGAGAACCCTGAGAACAGCTTAAGCAGAGCTTATATACTTTCCTTGAAGAGGGCAGGGAGGAAAGTTTATTGATGGGCCTGGGCGGGTGAGCAGTTTGCGTGCAACTGGGTGAGGGAGTACATTCTGAAGTTTGGCAGTTGGGGACAGCACATTCTGGGAAAAAGATTAGAAATCACTTCTCAAGATTTCAACAGTGTTTTATTAAGCATACAGTAAAACAGGAAGTGACAAGAATCTATTTTATTAACATTTCACTACCGACTATACTTTGCCAGATTTCCTAAAGTCTCTATTGATATCTGCATTCCTACATATTTTCCCCAGTTCATCATTGTGATTAATTCTTCACATGTGCTGACATTTACATTCACTCAATACCCGAAACCCTATAGCTAAAGAACTTTTGGTCCAAATCCTATACTCACTCTCCTTTATAAACATACCGACTATCTTCCTAATACTACTGACTATCCATTTTGACTGGGAAGTTCTCTTTGAAAATCAATCATCCAAGTTACAAGGTCCTATGCTTAATACCCAATCAAAAGCCCAATGCCCTTCTGGGCTTCAATTCTTACCTAGATTTTTGTTTTCAGATTCATATATTTTACCTATATATTCTTGAAAATATCGCAGGTTCCCAATACCATTATTCATCCAGCAGAATGATTTCTATTCCAAATCAAACCTGTTATTAACCCTAACCATACACTGTTCCCTCAATCTAACTTTAGAGAAGAGCAAGGACAGAGTTGGTCTTAAAATACAGGAATTTAGGGGATCTTCCAACTGCTGAGAAACTCAAAGGTCTATGCGCAAATGATCCCTAGAGAAGTTGTAGACACCTATGAAGGAACTGAGAGAGCAAAAGTCATCTTTCATTGCAAACAACCTGGTCAGCATGAAGGGATGTGTCTGAATCAGCCTCTCTCTTCTTTATGTAGAGAAGAAGGACCAAACGAGGCCTCTGTGGAGAGCTGTTCCTGGTTACCAATGTTTGATATACCATTCTAACTTGTGAAAGTGTCAAAGGAATTAGGGACAGCCTCCATTTCATGGGACCTTTGGAAGCAAATGTTAGGACAACGTGCTTGCCAAGGCATTGACCTCATTCAGTTCCTGAAGGAAGTGACCTCACCTCACATTCTTGGTGATGGAACTCTCTGAACTTGGGATACAGGCATCCAGGCACACAAATCTAGTCCCAGGCCCAGTCCCAGTGGTCTCACTTCTTTTGATTTACCAAAGACAGAGTCAGTCTTTCTTGGTATCTACTGATGTGAGGATGGCCAAATGCCAGGAAAGCTCTGAAGAGTGGCCTTTCCTGAGTAAGCAGGAAGTGGCTCACCGTTGTCTCCTGACAACTTCACAGAGTTGGCCAAGGAAACCAGATCTGAGACAGAACAGGCCATTTGATGGGAACATAGTACGGCCCACCAGTCAGAGGTCACACCCGATAGTCAGAGACCTACTTTGGGAAAGGAGGTGAATTTGTGGGTGTGAGTGTGTGTTTGTGATTTTGTCTCATGTTCTGAGAATAGGTAGGAAAGGCAGTTTGTTTGGTTTGGAGTGGACGATTTCTAACAAGTGATTTGACAAGGCGAGTGTTTTTATGTCTGTGTATCCCACTGTGTCCATGGTTGTAGACATTAGAAAAGAGAATGCAATGCATCAAAGGATGTGTCCAGGCTAGTAGAAAGCTTACCAGAATTCTTTCTGCCCAATGTATGAAAGGAATGCGGCTTGCCTTATGGATGGGTAACACCTGCTATCTTCCTAAGTTCCTGTTTTCTTCCTGAATTCTGGCCACTCTCCAGAATAGGCTCATGATTTGGTGACCAAGTTATGTACCACCTCCAAGCTCTGTGACATGGCCATGTACTGGATAGCTGAAGGGAATGGCGAGCGTCTCAGAAAATTCAGATATCAGTGTGACCAGGAAAGTCTCAGTGGAGAAACACTGCTTTGGGCCGTTTGCTAACCTAATGTTCTGTTGCCCTGAATGTCAGGAAGGTCTTTGCCTCATGCCACCCCTTTGTGAAGCCTGAAGAAAACAGTTTTCAAATGGAAATGAATGGGCATCACCTGTGGCTCTTTGCTTAATTGCTTTGGAAAGGGATGTGTCTGAATCAGCCTCTTGGCCCTGTGTGAGGTTGTGGCTTAGATACTCAGCAC